>NC_081434.1:21987617-22287617 GCF_949786415.1 Peromyscus eremicus | reverse complement strand
TATAATTTTCATTTTTTCCACACTAAATGTTTTATTTTCTATTTTATTGTTCTATAATTTCATACATGTATCATGTATTTTTTATCAAACCGTCCCCCATTCCCTCCCCTAATCCTCAATTTTTTCCCTCTCAGCTTCTTTCCTTAAGCCCACTGTGTTCACTTAGTGTTAATTTTATGTACATTGGCGTAGGATGATCTACTGGTTCATGGGTAGTCTCTTAAGGGCCATATCCTTAAAGAAAACTGATTCTCTCTTCCCCCCCAAACTATCAGCTGCCAATTGCTCCTCTGCTAGTTTAGGGAATTCATGAGCCCCTACCCCATCCACCCTGAGATATTACCACCTGAACAGATAATGTGTGCAATTGACAACCTAATTTAAACAATATTTTCATTTATGTTCGGTGAAAAAAAACACAACCTTCCTCTTCTAACATGTTTTAATTCTCCCTTATCAATACTATGCAAATATTTGTTAAGAATAATAACATTAATAAATATTTAGACACTCCTTTGCCTACTACCAGAACAAAACTAAAAGAAAAGCAAAGGTCCTTTTATTTTTGACATTAGCAGAAGATCTCATAGCAGAATGTAACTGGGTAATTGATTTGTCAGTTTGCAGATCACACGGAGAATTTCTGCATTTGTTTCATTTCATTTTGTCTTGAATTAGTAGAATAAGCTATTTGAGGGATATTCTGGTTTCAAAAAAAAACACTGAAATTTTCCTATCAAAATCAATATCTCTAAAATAGTCCTGCAAGATGAGTGGAATTGTGTGTGTTTAATGATTGCCTCCACAGTTCTCAACTCTCTCACTGTGAAGGACAGAGTAATCATAAAATAAGCTTGCAAGCAGGCTTCCAGTGGCTTTCTTCAAGTCAACTAATTTTCCCCCTTTTAGATTTCACTGCCTGAAATGAAATTGCCTCATTGATTGGGATGTAACTCTCTGTACTTTTTCTAATAGTTATTTCCCTGAGAATGTGGATTACATCTTTAATGCCAAATAGTTTATGTAGGATCAAGAGGCATCTATATAAAAACCCACAAAGTATATGGGTAAAAATTAATGAAATATCGATAATCCATGGTAAGTAAGGCTGTGATTAGCAGTGTCTATTAAAATCCTTATACTTTAAAATGGTCTCAGAGTCAATCTCTAATAATTTGAATATTACTAAAAAACTGGTATCACAACCAGAGAAACATTAATGTGTTCATCAATGATAAGGATCAGCAATTTTCTATTTTTGGAAAATCTGACTTACAGGAAAAAAGGAGAGATCTATTTTTTTTTTTTTTTGGTTTTTTTGAGACAGGGTTTCTCTGTGTAGCTTTGCGCCTTTCCTGGAACTCACTTTGTAGACCAGGCTGGCCTCGAACTCACAGAGATCCGCCTGGCTCTGCCTCCCGAGTGCTGGGATTAAAGGCGTGCGCCACCACCGCCCGGCGAGATCTATTATTATATCATGTGTTTCACAACCCAACAGAGGGCACATCTTGAATTAAATTAGTTTTCATAATTTTGTTTAAAGCAGACTTTTTCTAATCTGTAGTATGAAGTATAGCCTTCTATCTCCTAATCCTAACGGACTGCATCATCTTCCAATTTGAAATGTCTTTTCTCTCCCTTTTGTTATTCTTTACAAATATTTTACTTCTCAATATCCTTTAACCTCTGGTTTACTTCAGTTCTTGCCTCAAGACATTTCAAGGCTAACATCTATCATCTAATACTCTTTATTAACCAAAACTCACATGACTATAAATCCTCTCTTTAAACTCAAAACTCTGGATCTGTCTATTCCCATACCATACTGCATTATCCAGTCTCTGTGGGTTTCCACTGCTTGATATTCAAGCCCTTGAAAACTTACTCTTTCTCCTTCAGAATTTAACAATACTCATCAATAAGAAGGCTTTCAAGTAATGAATATGCATGTTTTTCTGTGAGTGTGTTCTAGTAGAAATACAAACAATAATTATGAGGTAAAATGAAAATTCTAATACACATTTTAAGTGGTGAAATTTTCTTTAGGCAAATGGGAATTATCGATAAAACAACAAATCCATTAGAAAATTATATTTTCATGATAATCGAGAATGCTCTGTATACAAGTTTGCATTCACTGTTGTTTTTCATCCTCAACATAAACTCCTTCACTGCTGTGGTTATGATCTGCTACCTCTCTGTAGAGATTTTTGTCTGCTTTTTATTCAGGAAACAGAGCAACTGTCCTTGAAATCTGAATGCTTCTTAAGCAGCTGAAACTGTGTAGCTGCCTGGTGTTGGGACAGCAAACTTTTCAATGACATCTCATACCTGGGTCTCAATTAGCCTTCATGAGATCAAACTAAGGAAGCATGACAAAAGTTTATTTGGCATGTGCAGAAAGAATTTCAATGGACTATATCTGCTAATTTGAAAATACAACTCATTGCATTTTTGGACGTATATCATTACCTACGTCTCCATACATAGCTTCTTTATAGGACTTCAAAAATGTGTTTGTTGTTGTGGTGAGTATACTCTATTTTTGTATTACTTTATATACTTCCACTTAAATTTATTTTAAAAATTAATGGAAGATCCTATAGCCATTGCCTGTTATGAATACAGGCAATTTTTGTCAACGCAGGGCAAAAATTTTTGTCTTAAATTATTTAAATATTTTTCTTTGATTTGAAAACAGTACTTATATTTTTGTTAAGCAATACTTTATCACTTTTTTATATTTAAATTTGTTGATTTGCATGTATATATGTGTGTTGACACACACATATACCTATATCTTGGTGTTCTTATGGAGATCAAAGGACAAACTGAGGGAGTTTTCTTGTTAAGTTGTTTGAGTCCTAGAGATTGAATCTAGGTCATTAGACTTGGTTGCAAGTGCCTTTACCCACTGAGAAATCTTGCCACAGCAAGCTATACTTTAAAAAATATTTTATTTTAATTAAAAACATTAAAATTATAATTTCCTTATTTCACCTTTTTCTTGATGTCCTTTCCATCTCTACCATGCACACATCATTCTCTCTCAAATTCATGTTCTTTTAAAAAATTGTTATTATTACATTTATAAAAACATAAAAATATAAAAACAACCAGCTGAGTGTATTTATTGTTGCTTTTATGTATATGATTTCGTGTATTAAGAAATGTTTGTGTTTCTTATTATTGATTTTATTTTAAGATTTTTCTCATATTGTAGTACTTTTCTAAATTCTCTATCAGTAGTACTAGTGTACTATTAATTTTCTATTGCTGTGCTAAGAGACCATGACTATGTGATATTCCCATAAATTCTGGCCATTTGAATATGTGATCCCCAGTTAGTCGCTATTTGGAGAGGATTCGATAGTGTGACTTTGCTTCAGAAATGATTTTCCTGGGGGTGTGCTTTAAGGTTTCAGAAATCTACACCATTTTGAGTTAGTCCCTTCTTCTTCCTGTGTGTGGTTTGTGATGTGAGTTCTAATCTGCTGCTCCACCTGCTACCTGGACCCTTCCATTATCAACTCTAACCCTCTTATGCTGGTTGAATAGTATGGTGTCCATAGACTCATGTGTTTGAATGTTTGGCCCATAGGGAGCGCCACTATTAGGAGATGTGGCCTTTTGAAGGAGGTATGTCACTATTGGGGTGGGCTTTGAGGTCTCATATTTGCTCAGACTATGCCCAGTACATAGTTTACTGCCTGTTGCCTGCAGATCAAGATGTAGAACTCTTAGCTCCTTCTCCAGCACCATGTCTGCTTGCACATTGCCATATCCTGCCATGATGACAATGGACTAAACCTCTGAAACTGTAAGCCAGCCCCAATTAAATGTTTTCCTTTATAAGAGTTGGTATGGTCATGGTGTCTCTTCACAGCAGTAGAAATCCTGAGACATCTCTGGAACCATAAGCTCCAAATAAACTATTACCTTTATTGTGGTGTTTTATTACAGCAATTAGAATGTAACTATCATAGAAATCATTACCAAGATCATGGTATTGTTGTGGACAGAACTGACCATGTGGATTTTTTTGGAAGAATGTAGATGACTTTGGGACTATGGGGCCAATGAATGGAATGTGGTGCATTGAATGAAATACCCACATAAGTTTTGGGCATTAGAATTCTTGCCTGTGAGGCATTGTATGCCATTCTTTATGGTAGGAAATGCAATATTTTATTTCGTTTTAGGGGAAACTCAGAAAGGCCATAGCCACCAAGCCTCTAAAATTATAATGGAGGTGAACATCTCTGAAACATCATCTAGGGTTCATTTTCTATATCTTGGAGTACACAGCTTATCATAGTTTTCTAGTTTATCATGCTTAACCTGTCCAATCAGTGTGATACCCATTAACATAAAGGCAGAATGAGATATTCTGTGGCCTATCTATGCTGCACAGCCTTTTCAGACCATACTATGGCATAACCCTAAGACAAAAATCAGCAGTGGAAAATGAATGAACTGTTTGATACCATGTGTTTTTAACTGGAATATGCAGGATTCACTTGTGTCATATTTTTGAAAGAATACCCAAGGAAAGTACCTGAAGGAAGGAAGGTCTTACTTTGACTCACAGAGTGATAGTGCAGTCTCCATTATGGTGGAGATGTTAGAACATTGCATCCTGAGTGATGAAGTAGAGAGAGATGAATGCTGGTTCTCATCTTAAATTTTCCTTGTATTCAGATCACGATCCTGCTCCATGGGACAATATGCCACATTCAGAGTAGCTCTTCCATTCCCATTTGGACCTTTCTGGAAATACTCTCACATACAGAGCAGAAGGTGTGTTTCCATGGTAATTCCGAATCCAGTCAAGCTAAAAATGGAGATAAATCATAATAGAAGGGTGAAAATTACATTTACCCAATAAATGTCCACAAACCCTTCAATAATGAGGCTTTTATAATTTCCCGGAATTATGATACAGCTGCTATAAACATTAAATTTTTATTAAATATGCATCTATATTCTGTATTTATCTTATTTCCTTGGGGCTATTATCAGTGAATTAATCAGAGATATGCTATGGTACATGAAACTTGCATCTAAAGTTTAGCAATGCCAATTTCAGCCATAAATCTGAGGATAAGATGTTGGTTTTCATGTATTGTCTTGTCAGGAAGTAGATAAATGGAGAGTGGACATTTTCAAAAGTTCCCATTGTGCCTTTCCTGATGGTTATCATTACCCCAGTGCTGCAGACTCCCATGATCAAGGGTATGCAATCCAGATATTCTTCCAGGGACAGGGAAAATAACTGTGTCAGGTTCTGGGGTCCAAGGGACACGTTATAAGATAGAGTTGTTTCCCATAGGCTATCACTCTGACAATGGGTTTGTAATGAAACTACCTTTTTAAGGCATCAAAATCAATTAAGAACCTTGGTCTTTCCAATTGTCATAAAAATTTGGTTATTTCATTGAAGTAGGAAACTAGAATAAATGTTTATAAATAGGTCCCTGTTATAGATTGTGTTTGAAATGTCCCTCACAGCCTCATGTTTTTGGTCCATAGTTGGTGAGGGTATTTTGGGAGGTTATAAAGTCTTTGATACATGAAGCCTATCTGGAAGAAATCAGCCTCTAAGAGCAGACTTTTGAAGACTGTACTCAACTCTTATTCTTTTTTTTATTTTTGTTTGTTTGTTTGTTTGTTTTTGAGACAGGGTTTCTCCGTGTAGTTTTGGCGCCTGTCCTGGATCTCACTCTGTAGACCAGGCTGGCCTTGAACTCACAGAGATCTTCCTGGCTCTGTCTCTTGAGTGCTGGGATTAAAGGCATGAGCCACCACCACCTGGATTTATTCTTTTTGAAATTACAGTTTAATTACAACATTCCTCCCTTCAGACCCTCCCATATAATCATCTCTATTCATCTTCAAATTCATGGCCTCCTTTTTTCATCTGCCAGGACATGCCTGCAGTGCAGTGCACACTGTCACAACTTACTTCATATCTTTTCCACCATGACAGACTGGCCTGTAGCCTTAAAATAGAAAATTTTATCTCCATTATGTTGATGTTTTTCTGTAAACATAAGAAAAGTGACTAATAAAATTCCCTTGGACAGTTTTCATTTCATATTCTTGATGTAGTGTTGCAGGATTGTTTTCTCCCAAGAACTGAATGGCTTTTTAGTTAATGGGTATCAGGTGTGCAAGTGGGCTCAAGTTTTGGAATGGAATATAAAACAACGGTAATTCTTTACTCTCACATGTGGTGATATCTTGTGTCTCCCAATATATTGTGCACCCTAGTAAAGCTTATCTGAGGATCAGAGGAAAAAGCTAGTTACTCTGGTAAACATAGAGGTCAGGCAGTGGTAGCACATGCCCTTCATCCTAGCATTCAGGAGGCAGAGATTCATCCAGATCTTTGTGACTTCTAGGCCTCACTGATAACAGATCCAGGTGTGGTGGCACACACCTTTAATCCCAGCACTAGTACTGTAAGAGGTCTGGAGGTCTGTACAGACAGATAGGAAATGATGTAGCTGGGCAGAGAGAGGAAGTGAGTGGGCAAGCAGAGAAGGCATATAGGCATGAGTATACAGGAAGAGCTCTCTCTTTGGGCTAAGGATTTCTAGCAGTAAGAATGTGACTGGCTTCTTTCTTCTTGCCTGATCTCTAAGTTTTAACCCCAATATCTGGCTCCAGGTTTTTTTTATTAATAAGATTGTTTAGCAATTTATTTTACACTCACAACCCTCAGTCTTCTGTTTCTCCCTTTTCACTCCATTTCCATTCTTAAAGTCTTTATTACTTGCCATTTATTTTATTTCTTGTGTTATCTTCACAGCTCCCTGCATGTTGCTGCCTCTTACTGTTCTTCCAACACCACCGTCAGTTATAATATTCACTGCTTCTGTGCTTCTTGTGTTTAAGCATGGCCTCTCAAATGGATTAGATAAAGTTTGATCATCTTAGACTTCTGGTAACCTCTCTACATTCTTTCTTGGACTGAAATCTACTGACAGGTCTCTTAGTGGTTACTGGTATACCCACAACCATCAAGTTCCTGAAATGTTTGTGAATGGTGTGATTTCTGGATCCTCTGAGTGGTTATCCACCTTTACACCAAATTCAACTCATCCATGTTTCTAGTTTTCTTGTCTTTTTTTTTATCCCTTTCTAGTATAACTCTAATATTTCTACTTTACCAGAAATGGCTATTATCATTTTCATTCTCTCCCCCAACTTTAGGCTTCTCTAGTTACCCTAGCTATTCTCTTTTTTTCCATTTGATGATGTCATTGGTAAAGTACTGACTCGCACATCACCCTAAAAATGCCCTGCTATACAAAACATTTAAGGCCAGCCTGACCTGTAAAAAGAAGAAAGAGAAAACAAAACCAAAAAGAAACATCTATATGGAGTATTCTGAGCAGCTCAGAGTTTCTGGTCTAACACAGAATCAGCTCACTCTTCCTGGAAATACATTCTATTCTACTATGTTCAAATAGGCTCTTGGAACCTTGCCCCCTCTGCTAGGTATAAGCTGAGGCCCCAATGATGTCTCATTCTCAGCATATATGATATTGGAATGTATTGTGTTCTTAGGTATTGAACCCGAGGTCTTGTGCATGCCAAGCAAACACTCTATCAACTGAGCTAAATCCCTAGTCATCCATCTTGATGCTCTTGAAACACATTTAGATCTCAAGTTTTCTCATATATCTGATTGACTCATGCATAACAGTTACCTTGATTAAGCATTCAAGTCCTCACAGGACTCTGTGATTTCAACAATTAGTTCTTCAGACTCCTGCAACACTCTGTGCCTTCTTCTACAGCAGATCATAAGTCATTCTATCTCAAAGGCTCTGACTTTCCCATTCACTAATTACTAACACATTGTGGGCTCCACTTTTCATTCTTTCTGTAGGACATCAATAGAGTTTAGCTATGCTCAGCCAACTCCACTCTCTTTGTAGTCATTTCCCCCAACATTTTTAAAGGCTTGCATCATGACATCAAAGCATGCTTGTGCTTTACAGCAAGCATTTCTTTTTTATTTCCTTCACTTCTCTCTTCTTAATTTCCTTCATTTGTTCCTTGCTTGCTTGCTTCCTATTTTCCTTTCAGAAATTTAGATAATGATTTTTAGTAATTGTACCAGCACTTTGCACCAGAGAATATTCACTTAACATTTATCAACAGATTGACAGTCTCTTCACCTGTTGGGTACTATCATTCTCAATCTCTGTCATTGATCTCATTTTATTACATCACTCTACTTGTCCTACAACTAAGTCTAACAAGAAGATGACATCCTGATGGGTTTACCAGGCAAGGATGCAGTCAGTGGAAATGTTCCTGTAACAGAAAATGGGGGAAAGTTGGGAAAAGCCAGAGGATGCAATTCTGATTCCCCAAATAAGGATAATCTAAGAAGTATCAGCAATATAATCCCATTGCCCTGGAGTCAAAGATTACTGTCATGAAAGACACGCCTTTCAAGAATCATCCTGTTTCGGCCGGGCGGTGGTGGCGCACGCCTTTAATCCCAGCACTCGGAGGCAGAGCCAGGTGGATCTCTGTGAGTTCGAGGCCAGCCTGGGCTACCAAGTGAGTTCCAGGAAAAGGCGCAAAGCTACACAGAGAAACCCTGTCTCGAAAAACCAAAAAAAAAAAAAAAAAAAAAAAAAAGAAAGAAAGAATCATCCTGTTTCAGGATCCCTGTATACTTGGTCATTGTCAAGGGTAGTCAGTTAGAATAGGGCATTAATGGTAATGGAAATGCTGTGGTGGATTCAGAGTGCAATAACAATGCTTTGCATGGGCAAGGTACCAGAGTGGAGATCTGCAATGTGTTATCATGACTACCATATCAGGAAAGTAAAAGTATCTTATTAGGTTAGGGTATGGGAGTAAGGGGCTGAAAATTTGACTGTGCTCCTGTACTGTAGCATTGTTGTAGTCATTCCCATGAACGACTTCTGTGTGAGTTCCTTTTTCTGTTGCTATGATAAAGCATCATGAGCAAAGCAACTTAAGAAATAAATTACTTCTTTGGCTTATGATTCCAGAAGAATAAAACTCCATGATAATAGAGTGGAGGCATGGTAGCTAGAGCAGGAAGGTGAGAGTTCGTATCTACAAGCATAAATATGAAACAGAGATAGTGACTTAGAAATTGGGTGGAGACTAAAAGTATCAAAACCTACTACCCCTAGTAACATTCCTCTTCAACAAAGCAACACCTCCTAACCCTCTCCATTCAGCACAACCAACTGGTGGTGTGTGTACAGTAGCAAGTGTGTAAATGCTTAAGCATGTGAGGGACAGTTTTATTTAAACCACTCTACCTTTTAAATGTCCAGATAGTTGCTGCTGATATATTTGCCAGTGTTCTTACTGGATCTGTTATCCACACTGCATTTCCATACTAAAACTGATAAATGTTATATGTATCTCTTTTTATAGGAAATTATTGTTTTGAGTTTCCAAGTCTCTATTTCATAGATGTGAATTCTGAGAATCTAAATTTCTTATTTTTTTTTCTTTGCTGTATACTTCAGTCTCAGTGATTTTTTTTTAAGTTTAAGTTTTTAATTTAAATAGAATTGTATCATTGTTCTTGCTCCATTGACTTTCTTCAGCCCCTCCCAGGTCCCCTCTGTCCAGTGTCTCCCATACCACACTCTTAATTTGACACTCTTTTTCTTTGATTATTATTGCTACATATATGTATGTGTGTGTGTGTGTGTGTGTGTGTGTGTGTGTATGTGTGTCGGCAGGCACACACAAACAAATACACATTAAGACAACCTACTGAGTCCATTTTTGTTTGTGTGGATATGGTTTCAGGGCAACAAATAAGGCTCATCCCTGGGGAAAGCTAATTCTCCTCCTCCCAACACTCATTAGTTGCCAGTAGCTTTTTGTCCAAGGGTGGGCCCCTGTGAGACTTTTTTTCCTTCCATGTTAACATATTCATTGATATGCATCCATTTCTAGGAGACACTATTTCAGAAGCAGACTTTTTGATATTCTGGCTCTTAAAAATCCTCTTGCTCCTCTACTGCAATGTTTCTTGAACTCTAGATGTAGGAGCTGTGATGGAGATGTATTCCATTGGGTCTGGGCTCCCCATGATCCATTGACCTAGTTACTGTGCTCATTTGTGGTTTTCTGTGATGGTTTTTGCTCACTCGAAAGTGATGCTGGTTTGATGAAAAATGGCAGCTACGCTTATCTGTATGTACAAGGGTAAGATTTACTACAAAGTGACGGCAGTTGATGCTTTTCTAAGGCTCATGACCCGTTTGCTGCTAAGTTTGCTGGTACTAGGCATGATTTCTGTCCTGTTGAGTGGGCCATGAGTCCAATTAGATAGCTGTTGGTTACCACCACCTTGTGAGTGCCAACAAGTGTAACTTTATGTATACAGTGCCATGATGGTTGTTGTTGTGGTTCATAGATGTTGCCACTGGATAGGACTGTTTAATGGCTTCTCTCCCTTGGAAGCTTCATAGTACTTTCTGGAACTATGAAAGTTAGACCAGAGGAAGAAAGGCTTTCAGGTCAGATCCAGCCAGCATCATCGAAGTCCTGTATTCTAAGTGTGCAGTGTCTTCAGCAATAGGAACCAACCCTCACCTCCTGAGAGGTAACCAAGGACTATACTGATAATCTATAGTGTAAGTCACCTAGACTATCCTGTGCAGCCATTTGAAAGGAGGTTGTTGTGCTTAGTACTGGGATTTTTGTTAGTTTATGGTTCTTGCGGGGAGCATTGTTAGCCCAAGTGGCTTAACTTCGTGTGTGTGTATGTGATGTATGAGATATATATATAAAGCACACATATATAGAGCAAATTTTATGTAAATAAAAAATATGATTCCTTGAGGCTTTATCAGGCAACTTAGATATGTTTAACTCCCTAGTCCCTCCTACATCTGTATTGATCTTCCTCTCCCCAACTCAGTTGATGTTCCCTCCCCATTATTCTGTGTTCCACTTTATACCATTTGTAATCACTATGCGTTTCTTCCCTAGCAGTCTTATTATTTTTTTTTTTTAGTCCAGCTTATGCTACAACCTGAGGTTTGCTGCTCTAGGACTGATATTGGCCCAGTTCTCAAATTAACTGCAAAGGAATTCTTGACCCAGAAAATGGGAAGAATTTGTCACCTTTGCTTGTTTTAAAGCTGATTGGTGATCTTTTAACAAGGGTCATAGTTGGCTCCATGTAAAGGTGGGACATTTTTTTCTGTGCTATTTCAGAATCATAATTTCACCGTTTAGTAATAATAGAAAAACAGAAAAGAGTATCTTCTTTGTCACATATATATTCATATGTGTGTTATTAAATTAATATAGTATGACACCATTATACTTTTCTTGAATGTCAATGCTAGTAATGAACTTTGTGGGATTGGAAACTGTTTATAGATATATTTTTTTCAAATCCTTGCAGTCCCAATCTAAACTACTTATTTATTTATTCTTAGTGCCATAAGCAGTTTAAAATAAGAACAAGAAATATTATTCCCGAAGCATATTTGGCAATTAAAGATTTATTCATCCATTTCCTTATAGAAAACATGCTAAGGTTTAGTTTATGTTAACTCTACGAATGTATGGTGTATGGAAAAAAAGTATTTTAGGAGAGTAAAAGGGCAACTTTTACTCTGGTCTCAGAATCAGGAGGAATATTTCTTTCCTTGAGAAACTGGTCATTTTAATCTTAGGACACCATGAAATATGTAACTGAATTAACGCAGTTCTCTGGAAACTTTGAGCCAATTTGTGAACCTTCCGTAATGCTAAATGTGTTTTAAACCCATTCTGGATCCATTTCATTTCCTCATTCTTATTTTTATATGATATATGACCTTCACTTTATAACTTCTTAAGTCCTTTCTAGACAATTGAAATATATATATATATATATATATATGTAATTATACATGAGTGAATTCAACTACAAAGGTCCAAATTACATGAGAGAGATTTCCATATCAGACAATATTTCTCAGGAATCTTTAGCTTAGTTTGATATTATCAGAGTTAGCTTAAAGTTCAGAATTGTTTTCTGAGTATATAGTGACACTCATCCAAAGCATTATGTAGAATGCATGTACGTAGTGAAATTCATTTGGGTCTATTACCAGGAAACTTGGAACATATAGTTGCTGATGCTCTTCTCAGATTTCTTACAGAGTCAGAGGAATCCTGCGAAATGTTACTTCATAAAAATGTTTGATTTTCCTTGGCATTTTAACATAGAGGATTTTTTGCTGCTTTTCCACTTCAGCAGGATTAAGGAGCATAGTAGCTTTCACCTCACTTTTGAGGCTTAAAACCTTTCACAGATGAATGACTTCTCAGTGAAACCTCAAATGCCTACATTACTTGATACTTCCTTTATTAATTTCACATGTAATGTGATTTTATTATTGAATTACTCCATTTGTTTTTCCATAAGCTAAGGTTGATTAACATTAATGTTCTAAATACATCTTTGCTATTTATGTTTTATGATTTAAAGTCTTGTTGATGAAACAAGTTCAGCTATGAAAAGGTAGATATCATTGCCATCAATAGGAATTCTTTGGTAGTTTCATGGTGAACTGACATTCCACTTACACTGTTTCAAGACTTGTAGTTTCTCCCTCAGTGTAATTCTCCCTCTGAGTTCACCTCTCAACACTCTCCACTGCATTCTCTGGGTGCCAACACAGCTCTTCTTGGCTCACTCTCAGATGATCACACCCTTCCTCTTTGGGAAATTTCTCCTTGAACCTCACATTACTATTCTCTTCTCTTTAGTCACTTTATTGGAATCAAACATCTTAAGAATATATTCCTTGAACACCCTGTGTTCTTGCCTACCAGTGACATCACATCCTAATTTTGGTTATTTTATATAGCTCTTTAAGCTAACTGGTTTATTTCTTAATTTTTTGTTTTCTTTGGTTTCCTTTGGATGTTAGCTCCTCCTAGGAGGGAGCAGATATATCTTGTTGAGTTCCTTATCTGTGTTTCTGTGACAGATCTGGTACACAGCACGCTCATAATCAACAATTTTTATTTTAGTGAACTAAGTGAAGGCCAATTTTCCTGACTTAGTGAAGCAATGCTTAACATAAATCTACTTGTACTTTGCCAAGCTGGTGAGTGGATGTCCTGTGAAAAATCTTTACTCTTCTTTGCAGTAGCTGCCGTGAGCAAGGCCAGCAATATCAATAGCTTCTGCATTCTCTGACAATGGGATTTTCCTTGGAAAATCTGGAAACAATTATTCATTTTATAAGTAAGGCTCAAGTCTGATGAATAGTATATTTTTAATTATTACTTTTTAATGTGCCAAAATCACTCGATATGTGCTCCCTATGTGCTCCCTACATGAGTCTAATTTGAAATTACATAAATTTGCTAGCCTACATTGTTATAGAGTTACTTGCAATTGCAGCAACCCATGAGTTCTAGGGTTCTGTAGTGTTTTTATTGAAAAGTTGTTATAGATTTTGTTCAAGATCATGAGGAATTAGTCCCCCAAAAATCACCAAGAGAAAACCATATGAACCGAGTTGACATTACACACCCAGCACCTTTTTCTCATTCACCTCTAAAACAAACTTTTGTTTGCTTGGGCAGTCCTCCAGGAAGTTCTCATATTAGCTCCAGTTTGCAAATAAAGGATAGAGACAAAGAGAACAGAAGCTATGCAATGGGAATTTGAATCCAGGTAACCTGACAGACAACTTGTTTCACTTCTAGAAGGGAAAAGGAGGCAATTTTTGTCACCTGCAGCAGAAGAGCCCAGTGGATACTGCTCTGCACACCTTTTGCATCACAGCCTGCCAGGCTCTTGCCCTGGGAAATAGGATCACCTACTCAGCTAAAATCCTACCCACGTTATCTTTAGTCTTTCCTTTTAGTCTTTCTGTAAGCCTATTTATTTATTTGCAGTTTTAATTGTAAAACCATTTACACACTACACAACTTTATAAAAATATACAGATCAAACCACAAAATCCCCTTTAATCTTCCCATGCCAAATGATTGTTGTTTTTCCCTTTAGTGTCTCATAATGCATTGTGCTGGCATCTCATGCCCGCTTCCTTGGGTCTTCTAGAAGTATATAGTGAGGCTGGATTACATTTACAAGAGACTTAGTAGTGCTGCCTGTCCTGGGATAGACGTGACAGTTTAACAGAACGGGGGAGTATCTAAGATCCACATTATATCTTGAATCCTTAATTTTCCATGTATCTGTACTTACACAAAGGGACTTTGAAGAGATAGTCAAGTTTCAAAGGAGGACATAAATATGGGGTACAACATGACAGGCCTGGTGTTCCTGTAAGGAGAGGAATAGACACGAAGACATTCTCTCTTTGCACGCATGTCTTCGTGTCTCTTCCTCTCCTTACAGGATCACCAGTATGGACACAGTGACAAGGTGCCAAGTAAAAACCAGTAAGAAAAGGCTAACTAGAAACAAACTCTGCAAGCACTTTGAACTTTGCCATTGTAATCCTCAGAATGGTAAGCCAATGATTAGCTGTCGCTTAAGCTGCCCAGGGTGGTGTCATTTTATGGTTGCCCAATAGACAAAAAGTGGGAGCCAGTTGCCACCAGGTTGACAACCAAAGGCACTGCTGGAGGTGTCTACTGATTATGCTATCTGAAGAAGAGAGGCAAGGGAAACACATATTTTAAAGGCTGACACATCATCTCATTACTCATTAGGCAGGGAATTTTGGAAAGGAATTTGTTGAAACATAGGAATACACTATAAAGTTCTAATAGAATGCATTTTCTATTCAAATTCTTAATTAACAACTAGATATTTAAATTAAGTAGGCTAGAGACATGGACAGCCAATGTATCTTTGTTCTTAGAGCTTCCAGTATATAGAAATTCAATACAGATATTCTGCAAGAAGATAGTCACACTCAATTCCAAAGGTATTTGAAATGCCTCTGGTAAAAATAATAAGTTGAGGAATTTTGAATATGGTCTTATAGTATATTCATTAATTCTTTAGCACAAGTAATATGGATATGATGCTTATAAAACTTCAAAATAAAGATATTTTATACTTTTTCAGAGTAGACAGTTCCAAATCCAATTTTATTGTATACTTATTATATTTGTATCTACCAGATCTCCAGATTCCTGTCCTGCTTGAGTTCCTGTCCTGACTTTCTTTAGCGATGAACAGTATTGTGGAAGTGTAACCAGAATAAAGCCTTTCCTCTCCAACTTGCTCTTTGGCCAAGGTGTTTCATTACAGTAGAACCCCTAAGACATTTACCTACCTGTTCTTTCATATGATATGTTATATTTTTATAATGTGTTCTATGTTCTAGTATGGAAAGGCACATAAAACAATAATAGTATGATGGAATTGGGTGGAGGATACCAGGATTACAAGGTCCTCTGAATCCAGTATGCATATTTATTGTAATTATTACCTTAATATCTTTATGAGACTACTGAATGTGATAACGGGTGGGTCTCTGTCTCTTGAACCTGCTCTTGGGACTCCTTTCCTCCTGTTGGGTTGCCCTATCCACCTTCAATATGATAGTTTTTGCTTCATCTTATTATATTTTATTTTGTCATGTTTGGATGTTATCTTAAAGGTCCATTCTTTTCTAATCAGAGACAGCAAAGGAGGGGAGGGGCGACGGGAGGGGAGGAGCAGAAGGTGTAGAAGGAGGGGAAATTATAATCAGGATATTTTGTATTAGAAAAGAATCTATTTTCAATGAAATGAAAAAAGGGGGAGAAAAACATCTATATAATATGAAATTAAAATCAAACTTTTCAATAAAACAATATAACTATGATGAAATTATCTTCAATACTTACCAAAGACATTTTAGTGTTTCAAGGTATTAGTATTCTTTTTACACTGGCAAAATTTTTTTGTGTGGGAAACCACTGAGTAGCATGTCTGTGAGTCTTCATGTATCTCTCTCTTTCTGTGTGTGTCTATGTTTACACTGTTGGATATAATCATTATGTTTCTTGCTATTGAATTCAGTTTTTAAACTACACCCACGCTAAAGTTTATTCTGTATTAAACTGCTAATCCTCACAAAGAAATGCCTTTTCTCTCCATAAAGAGATTGAATATAGTCATACTGAAGTTGATTCTCAAGCCCCCTCAGCTACATTCAAAAAACATGTGCGCATATAAGCAAGCATCATTTTTTTTTTCTGTTGTCAAGCTCAAGGACAACAGCACTGGATGATTTCTATGCCTTATGATATTAAATGCATACATTCTTCTGTTGCAGCTGCCTAGCAACATGTTGTATTCAAAAGTTTCTCCAGAAGTCAAAGTGGAATTGAACTAAACAGAAAAAAAATTTTACCTTATGAAGTCAGTATACACTGAACTTTAAAAATACACTGTGCCAAACTTCTGTTAAGCTACTATCATATTAAAAACCTGTGAAATATAGAGGAATGGAGGGAAGTGATGGCATATGGGTAAATAGGTGAAGACAAAACTGCTTTATTAGTATACATGTACTTTTTAAAAGATTGTGCAATTATATAAGGCAATTGCTTTGAGTACTTACTGCAATCAAGTGAGATAACTTAGTAATTGAATAACAGTATATCCACATTAAAAATACACTGTGAGATATTGGAAAGTTTGCTTTTAAGACATTTTAAACGTCTACCTCATAATTAGTTATGTATGTTAAAATATTTAAAAATCACCCCATCTCTTCTCAAGTGACATGATATAAGGACTGAACAGTTTATGGTGTAAGCTTCACGGCCCCATGACAATTAACTCAGAAGCACAATGAAATGTTTATTATCTTTATTTATTTTATACTTTAACTTCTATTTTGAATATTATATCAATGTAAAAGTTTTATGAACTAATAATCTTGTTTACATCGTGATACTTCCTGATTGAGAAAATATTTGGCCAGAAACAAAGAAACACTCAGTTTAGGGAAGGTATGAACAGGGCATGTGCTACTCAATACTGTGATGTTTTATCTTTTTCAATCAGCATAAATGAATGCATTGTTTATTGTTTATTGCCTTTTGCTACAGGTCTTACCAACTTACTATTTTATTCTTATTTCTTAAACACCACCACTATTGACTCACATTTTGTAAATTTCCACTCTTTTTTTTTTTTTGGTTTTTTTTCGAGACAGGGTTTCTCCGTGTAGCTTTGCGCCTTTCCTGGAACTCACTTGGTAGCCCAGGCTGGCCTCCAACTCACAGAGATCCACCTGGCTCTGCCTCCCGAGTGCTGGGATTAAAGGCGTGCGCCACCACTGCCCGGCCGTAAATTTCCACTCTTAACTGGTACTAAAGCAATGTCTGTGTGTGACTCTAACATAGAAAACCGCATAATTATGTAGTTAAAGTTAAAATAAGGTTTATTTGACTTGAGTAGACAGTGATCCACATCTCAAAGATACAAAAAAAAAACAAAACCACAAAGCACTTCGTCAAGCATTATTGCCTGAGCATTACACTTATTCGTCATATGACAACTTACTGTTTTCCTAAATAATGAATCCAAATGTCAGTCCAATAAATTCTACAGACAAAATAATCTCAAACAACAAACTTGTCTGCATTATAGCAAAGAGCTAGACATTTTCAGGATATTCCCTGACTCTTTTGACTTCATCTACTTCAAGCCCAAATTTCCTATTTCACTACCCATGGAAGAGTTTTCCAAGATAAACTCTTATTTTGTCTTCTATTGTAAGTTTTTGCCATCCTATCACCAGAGTAGGTCAGTTCGGGCTGTCTCTCGACCATTGTCAGTAGTCTATTGTGGAGGTATCTTTGTGGATTTCTGGGTGCCTCTCTAGCACTTTGCTTCTTCCTATTCTCATGTGGTCTTCATTTATCATGGTCTCTTATTTCTTGTTCTCCCTCTCTGTGCTTGATCCAGCTGGGATCTCCCGCTCCCCTAAGCTCTCTTTCCCTCGACCCTTGCCCTTCATTACCCCCACTCACGTCCAGGTTGTTCATGTAGATCTCATCCATTTCTCCATCATTGGGCGATCCCTGTGTCTGCATGGAAAAAGTTCTTATGTGTCTGTGCAATAGCTGAGTTCAATATTCCAGGCTAGAAGTTCACAATGTGTCTTGAATTGGGTAGTATTATAGACCCAACTCCTCACAGTGATTGCCACAGAGATTGCCAGGTTCACCCTAAGGTCAGGTAGCCTCTGAAGAAATAGATGGTCAGAGTGTTCACAGACAAATAATTCAAGTCTTTTCCTGTAACCACAAAGGACTCTGTTTACAACCAATAATATGAAATTTAGGTCTTTTGTAGTTTCTCTCCAGCTCCCGCCAAGCCCTGGCAGTCCTGCAGTCCATTTGTAAAATAAACACACAGACTCTTATATTATTTAAACTGTTTGGCCTAATGGCTCAGGCTTCTAGCTATCTAGTTCTCATATCTTAAATTAACCCATTTCCATTAATCTATATGTTGCCACATGGCTTGCCAAATCTCTCTGCCTCAGCCTTTCACTTTCCAGAATTCTCCTCTCTCCTTGTCTCCCCTATACTGCCTGCCTGGCTACTGGCCAATCAGTGCTTTATTTATTAACCAATCAGAGCAACACATTTAACATACAGAACATCCCACAGCAGTCTTCTTTGGGTTAAATACTAAGAAGAGTTTTGTTCACTAGTTTTCTAGTGAAAACTACATTTATTATGGAATAATAAAATGTAAAGTCTAAGTGATACTTTCCATTTATTTATTTTTCCAGAAATATCTGTAAAATGCAGTTTCCAGAACAAGTTCATTGACTCAGAACATATGAATGACTTTTTGATTAGAAAGCTGCAAGACTTATAACTGAAACTAGTTAAAAAGTTTTATGCACTGGCACACTAACACAGATAAGGCATAGCTGAAATTTTAATTAGTAGTAATCCAGTTATAATTGAGATTTGCTTATTATTTCATACGCAACCCTCCACTTTATCTGAATATATACACATCCACACATTTACACAATCATTCAAAAAGCATTAAAAATAATTGTTTTGCAATGTTATGGACTTGTCTTTGAACAAGTCAGATGCACTGCCGTGGACCTTGCATGCTCCCACTGTAGAGATATCTCCATATTTAAAAATTGCTTTACAATGTTGCTTAGCAACAATCTGGTCATTTAATTCAAAAGCTGTTTCTAAACTCCTTTTTTTTTTCTAAAAAAAAAAAGAAGAAGAAAGCTGTGGAAAAGAAATCAAATACTCTGATTTTCATTTTTCACTGAAAATGCAGCAGTCGTGTGTTTTGTGTGAAGGTGCCACAGTTTTAACATCTTGGAAATCACATTGTTCCTTGTGATGTTTAAGTCCTTTCATTGAAGGCATTAATAACAATGAAGTCAATGTTCTTTGACCTGCTTATTTAGTTGTTTAAGAGAATATTCAACTTATGAAAACCTTCGGTACCTGTGGGAGCTAATCTTTTAAGAAAAGCCTGATAAACATGCAGTTTTTGGTTCTTATAATGACTTAAGAAGAGAAGATTAAGGGCTTAATATTTAGGTTGCACAAACAAGTACAGTAAACACAGTGCCTGTACATCTTTCATGTGCACTGAATACGTTCTGTTTGGTGTCAGAGTTTTGTATATATTTGATAAATTGCATTGTTGTGTGTGGTGGTAAAATATGATATATAGTTTATTTTTCTTTGAGTTTCTTATATCTAGGATATAAGAATTCTATATGACAGGCAATTCATAAATATGTGCAAGTTAAATATATTAATAATAGTAATAATCACAATATCTAGAGTAGTTATCTATGCATAATACATTTTTTTCAAGTATTGTTTTTTAATTGTAAAGAAAATTACTATTAATTGTTTCTCCAGGACAGGGTAGAAGTCTTAAATTACAGCACCATTAAGCAGGAACTGAAATGAGTGGTAAAATATTATTATTTTTTATACAGTGATAAGTAAATTAAATGTTTATATTCTAAAGAATTGATTGGGCTAAGAGTTGTTTTTCAGAAATGTAGATTTCAGGGCACATCAGGAACAGATAGTCGTACCTAAAGTGGCAATGTCTCTGTGTTTGGCCTGTGTTATATCTGTTCTCTGGTAAGTTTTCCCTTTCAGAAATCTCTTCTCTGTTACTTGTCGAGGCCCACAAAGGTTTCCTAGTGAGATGAACTTGCTTTACCCAGCAGAGCTGCATTAGAGGACTGCTTGACCATGGGCATGGTTACTGAAAGGATAAAAATCAGAACAGTTACTGTGTGATTGGAAGGGTCTACACTTAGCTGAGCTGGGGGAGGTCTTTTGCTCCACTCCTTGGCATTCTTATAAATAGCCCTTTAGTAGAGGCGGGCGGGGCCGGTGGATAAGGATCCAGGCCCTCCCAAGGCTATCCTATATTTCTATCTGTTTCTCTCCCCTCTATCCTTCTATCTAAATCTCTTATCCCTCTCTCTTCAAGAGTAGCATATTGTAAAATGTGGGAGCCAGCCTCCCAGTTGGGCTTTCACAGTTCTTTCCAGTTCAATGGTGAAAGATGGGATATCTGTGCCATGAATACAGGGATGGGAAGCTAATCAACTCTTCTTTTTGACAATGGACTTCCTTCCTTCATATAAGGTCATCAGTTTAGTAACATATGACTCAATAAAAGACACAAATGCTAGTCATAGGTCTTCTTTTTGAAGTTGGTGATAAAGGTGTTCTTTGTGTTGGCATTACTGGACTTTTAGACTTAAATCTAGAATTGCTGTGGCCATTAATTTTTAATCAATGTCTTTCTGAGAATGCAGCTAATGTAAAAGAAACAATGTCAGTTGAACACCCCAGAATAAGTACTCTAAGCAACATCCACCAGTAGATGCATTTTGTTGGGTGAAAGGTTGAGGAGAAAGATGGATATTGGCGCAGCCTCAGAGTATCAAGAGGAAAATGCTAAATTATTAATGCAGAAACTGGTAGGGGAACCCTAATCTAGTTGTTATTGTCAGGAACATCAAATATATGATATTCATATTTTATCCTTATTTTTACGTACTTATGGGGGAAAGTCATAACTGCTGTTTATTCTTGTCAAAAGTACATGATTGCAAGATCATAATAAAAAATCATCACATAGACTTAAATCAAGACACATCTCTGAAATGACTAACAGTTTTAGCCATCAGTAGTGCCAGACTTTAAGGTACAAAGCCCCTGGACTTTCCTCAAATAGGAAGAGACAAAGAAAGAACAATTAAATTAATTAAAAGCAATGCTGCCCCTTCCAGTCTTTGGGGATGGGGGAAGTGTTAAGGGAGTAAAAGATAATACAACTCAAGCATGGTTTAATTAATAATACTACACCAATGTTATATAATTGACTTGGAATATTGCACTATGGCACTATACATTTTTAACATTACAGAAAACAAAGGATGCAGGATGAAACATCTGTAATATTGTCCCATTGTTTTTGGTACTCTAAAATTATTTCAAAGTAAAAAGCTAAAAAGAAAAGCAAAAAATAGAAATAGATATTGAATATTCTTTATGCTTTACTTCTGCCACATAAACTATCCAATGACAAGATTTTCAGGCACATAGATGGAGGATTCTTTAATTATTTTAGTTAGATTCTCCCACTTCCAAGGAAGAGACACATGACATATATCTACAGGTACTTTTCCAATTGAGCTCCTTGTGGTCTGCCTAGAGAACATCTTATGACCAATGAGATATCTCTCATAAACAAATACAATGGATAAATTTTGTAACAAGGCAATTCTATTCTTTTTAGCAAATTTGTATGAGTACCTTTTGTGCTGGATAGTTTTATGTCAACTTGACACAGGCTAAAGTCATGTTAGAAGAGGGACCCTCACAGAATAAAATGCTTCCATAAGAAAGATTAGGCTGTAGCCTGGCCTATAGACCATTTTCTGAATCAGTGATTGATGGGGGAGTGTCCAGCCCATTGTGGGTGGCATCATCCCTGTCTCGGTGGTCTCAGACTCTGAAAGAAAACAAGCTGAGCAAGCCAGCAATCAGCACTCTTCCGTGGCCTCTGCATCAGCTCCTGTCTCAGGTTCCAGCCCTCACTGTTTTTGACGATATGAAATTGTGAGCAAAATAATTCCTTTCTTCCCTAGGCTGATTTTGGTCATGGTTTCATCACAGCAATAGTAATCCTAGCTACGTCACCATGCTATACTACACCACTTCTCTGTTCTCTTCAAGTATACAAAAGTGATTTTCTGTTGTTTCAATCACTTCTGTGACTTCCAATTGGCACTAAGAATGCAAATATGTTGGATAATACACACATCATCTTATATAATAGTGTGTGCTGTCTTCGTAATTGATGTGTGTTATACACAAACATATATATATACATATACATATACATATATATGTATATATATATATATATACCTACCTATCTATCTATCTATCATCTATCTATCTATCTATCTATCTATCTATCTATCTATCTATCTATCTGGTTTTACATTATTTGAGTTTTGCCGAGCAGGTTTGTCTTTTAATTTCTGATTTTTTTATCTTATGTGGTTTTGCACAACTTTTTGTTCTTAACTTCATGTATTAGCCCTTCTCCTCTAGAATGTGTTTCTCTGTAAGTGCTGGAAAGAACAGTGTTATTGAAACCATAACATAGGAGTCACCCTCTGAGTCTCAATGTCATGACTGAAGTGTGTGGAGTATTTGATATGCTTTTGTTTCAAGAAGATTTTTTTTTTTTTTTTTTTTTCTGTTTTTTCGAGACAGGGTTTCTCTGTGTAGCTTTGCGCCTTTCCTAGAACTCACTTGGTAGCCCAGGCCGGCCTCGAACTCACAGAGATCCGCCTGGCTCTGCCTCCCGAGTTCTGGGATTAAAGACGTGCGCCACCACCACCCGGCTGTTTCAAGAAGATTTTAGTGGTGTTGATTCTTTGTACTCATAAGCCTGGGCTGTGGTTGCTAGGAACGGATTCACTGAGCATTGCTTTTGGGGAGTGATATATGATCCCATTAGGAATAGGTTTCTTTAACTTGTATGTATGTGTGTATGTATGTACGTATGTATGTGCATGTCTACGCAAATGTTCCAATTCCTCCTCTCAGTTGCCTTTGGAACTTCTCCCTGGCACAGGCTTTGGACTTGCAATTAGTCTGAGCTCATCACACTTTTCCTTGTGTCCCAGGTGCATCTATTATTACCTCGTCTTTTTTTCTCTCTCTCCTTCAGTTCAGCAGCAGCTCTGCTCTGCTGTTAGCTCCTTGGCTTGGAATCAATTCCCTCCTCCTGCCAAGTGCTATAGATCCTACAAAGTGCTTCTGTAGTAGTAATGCTGTCATGTAAGAGGAGAAAGCAGCACAGCTTCAGGCATTTGCTATAAATAGCATGGATCTTCTCAATGGTCTCCCTTTGACTCTTTAATCAGACTGATTTAATGTCTACTAATTCATAAATTGAGGTTAGTGGTCATTCCCAAATTTTCACTCTAATGTGTCTACCAACACTCTAAGCAGGATGTAATTTGGAGTCTTCTGGTGGCCTTATTGTTATTTATTTTTTAAGAAGGGTCTCTCTACATAGCTCTGACTGTCTGGCTATGCTGGAACTTACTATTTAGACCATGCTAGCCTTGATCTCACAGAGATCCAATCACCTCTGCCTACCAATTGCTGGAATTAATGGCCTGAGCCGCCACACCAGGCTACTTAGATCTGATGTTCACAAGCTGCACTTAGTTCAGAGTGCAGCTAGAGGGAAAATACATAGATGTAACATGAAACTTAGACAGTCTTATTAATAAAAACAAACCTGGAGCCAGGTGTTGGGGTGAATACTGAAAGATCAGAGAAGCAGAACAAGCCACAGCTACCTCACCTTGCCAATTCCTCAGCTGATCCTGTTTCCTCAGACTGGATGTCTCTCAGCTGAACTGTGCTGCTCAAAAGCCTAAAAGCTTAACCAGCTCTAGTCCCTGGTCCTCACGCCTTAAATACCTTTCTGCTTTCTGCCATCACTTCCTGGGATTAAAGGCATGAGTCACCATGCCTGGCTGTTTGTAGTGTGGCCTTGAACTCACAGAAATCCAGATGGATCTCTGCCTTCAGAATGCTAGGATTAAAGGTGTGTGCTACCACTGCCTATCCTTTATGTTTAATATTGTGGCTGTTCTGTTCTCTGACCACCAGATAAGTTTATTGGGGTGCACAATATATCAACCACATGTAGAGACACTGGACAGAACCTGGGCATCAAGCCAGAAGAGGTTATTCTTTGTCTCAGCCAGGCCAATGTATTTTTGTGAGTTCATATTTATATTATCTTCCTTCTTCTGAAAATCTTTAAGTATGGATGTATTAATTCAAATTGCAAATTGCCTTTGTTTCTAATATTTTAACCATCTAGATTCTAGAGCCTAGAATAAGGTTTCTTTCTGGATCCACAATTTATTTGAGATGAAAAATGAACAAAGTTTTTCATTTCTGGGAATTTCTGTAAGGGTTTTGGAGCACAGAGGCCATGTCATATACCATCTTAACCACAAAGATAATGTATGTCAGAGGTTCCAGTCTTTCCTCCAGAGACACAAATGACACATGACATGGATACTTCCAATACACACTTACAAGTCTGCATGGTATGCAGTCATCAGTTGGGCTCCGTATATGACATGCAATTACTGTTTGGTCTCCATGGAACCAAACTTTACCTTTCACTTCCATCCGTCATATTAAAAGCCCAATAACAATACTGATCTGCTTTGGTGTTTGTTTATTTAACATTTTTCAGATATAATGACTATACAATAAACTGTAAATATTTAAAATAGTAAACTTACTGCATTGGTATTTATGTAAGATTTAGCACAATCAAGATAATAAAAATTTTATCAACTCTATTCACTTCCTAGTAATTAATTCTTGCAGTCCATCCTCTTTTTCCTTCTTCTCCAGCCACAGGCATCTAAAGATTGTTAGTATAATCAATACCGATTATTTTAATTTACTAGAAGTATAAGCAGATAAGATCAGGGACCAAGAATGTAGTATAAATGGTTTGATTTTATACTATCTGATTATTTTGATATGCACAATTTCCTTGTGGGTATAAATTATTAATTACTTTAAAATTATACTGTATCTTTCAACTTATTTTTATGTTCAAAACAACATTGAGCAAAAAATACAGAGGCTTTCTATGTCATGTTTGTCTGACATATACACAGATTCACCAGCTATTAACACCAACTCGCAGAGTGATAGCATCCCTACACAGGATTTGTCTACATTAGCACATCCTCATCACCAACACTCTGTTGTTTACTCTAGTGTTCACTCTTGATGCTTGACAAGTTATAATGGTGTGAATCCACCATTACAACATCATCCTGACTACTTTGCTAACGTTCCTCTATTCCCTCTATGCATCCTATCCTCAGTACTAACCAGTGCCAACTAACATTTTTATTACTATTTCTAGTTTTGCCTTTTATTGAATACTATTAAATTACAATAATACACTATGTAGCCTTTTTGGATTGGCTTTTTTCACATAGTAATATGCACTTAAATTTACCTTATTTATGTATTTTTTTTTTACATTTTTTATTCAGAAATTTCTTTATTCATTTTACTTACCAATAACAGATCCCCCTCTTCCCTCCTTCTGCCCCTCCAGGCTTCCCCTGCAAACCAACCCCCCATTTCCTCCTACAACAAGGTAAGGCCTCCCATGGGGAGTCAGCAGAACCTGGGTATATTCAATAGAGGCAGGTCTAATGCCCCCACCCCATTCAAGGCGTCCTACAATAGGTAGTGGGCTCCAAATAGCCAGCTCATGAACCAGGGATGGATCCTGATCCTACTGCCAGGGGGATCCTTAAGCAGATCAAGCTACACAACTTTTTTACTTATGCAGAGGTCCTAGTCCAGTCCCATGGAGGCTCCACAGATGTTGATTGAAAGTTCATGAGGTCCCACTAGTTTGGTTTGGTTTTCTCTGTAGGTTCCCCATCATGATCCTGATGACTGTTATTCACAGAATCCCTCTTCTCTCTCTTCGACTAGACTTTTGGAGCTCAGCCTGGTGCTTGGCTATGGATCTTTGCATCTGTTTCCAGAAGAAGTTACTGGAGAAAGGCTCTAGGATGGTAGTTAGAGTACTCACTGATCTGATTACTGGGGTAAGCCAGCTCAGGAACTCTCTCTACTATTGCTAGTAGTCTAAGCTGGGCTCATCCTTGAGGATTCCTGAGACCTTCCCTAGCATCTGGTTTCTTCCTATCCCCATGATGTCTCTCTCTATCGTGGTATCTCTTTCATCTCTTTCCCACTTCATCCCTGTTCCAGCTTGACCATCCTGTTCCCTTATGTTCTCATCTCCCATGCCCTACTCTCCATTGCCCCTCCTCATCCTCAATTTACTCATGGAGATCTCATTTCCCCTTCCCAGGACGATTCATATGTTCCTATTTATGTCTATTCATTGCATGGTAGATCACTTATTGGTGGTGAATACTATCCCATTGTCTTGATACAATTTGTTTTGTATTTGCGTAGTGAAGTGTATTTTTCTTACGTTTGTCTCATTTATCAATAAATCTGCTATAAACATTCCTTTCTGGGTTTTGTATAAACATAAATTTTAAATTCTTTTGATAAATACAATAGAAGTTGATGTTGAGATTATATGTCAAAAGTATGTCTAACTTCATAGAAACCACTAAACTGTCTTTCAAATTGTCCCTTTCATTTTTCATTCTCAGTGCAAATGAGAGTTGCTGTGACATCACCATTTCACTAGCCTTTGATCATGATATTAGTTTTGCAGTTTATCCGTTTCAATAACTATGTTGTGCTCTTTCATAATTGCTTTAATTTGCATGTCTCTGAAGACAATTGTAATCTGTATACTTATTTAATACCCTTCTCAAAAAGTGCAAAAATCTTTGGTTAATATTTAACTTAATTATTTTATTATTGTTCAATGTTAAGAATTCTTCAAAGCTTCAGTCCTTTTGTAGGTTACATTCGAATGTGAATTTACATTTGTTCCAGAACATTTTTGAAATGATGAACTTTTCTGTGCTACATTATGTTTTGCCTTTAGTTAAAGGTTAGTTGATGATATTAATAAGTATAAAATTTTGAGAGCTCTAGGTGTTGCAGTGATTTGCCTGTTTCTCCTTTTACCAGTACTACATTGTTATGATCACAGTTTCTTCGTAAAGTCTTGATGTCATTTAGTGACTGTATTCCACTTTAACATTAAGAGACCTATTGTACATCCTTTACTTCACAATATAAAGTTTAAAATCAGTTTTGTGCTACTGCAAACTGGCTTCCTGGAATATTAATAGGGACCATATTTCACCTCTATATTTCGTTACAAAGAACAAACAACTTAATAAAATTGAATGTCATGACTCCAGCAATAAGTTAGCTTTTAGTTTATTCAGTTGTTCAAGTGTTTTAAAATCAGAATTGTGCTTTTTTTCTAACATACATAGTGTAAATAATTCTTTAGGTTTAGAAACATTATTTGAAGAGGTGGTGATACAAGTAACATTATGGTTTCCACTTTTCCATTTCTAGTTTACAGGAAAATGCTAAGCCTTTGTAAAGTAGCCTTGTAGTCTCTAACATTACTATAATCAATTATTAATTATGGGAGTTTTTTAATGGAAAATTTGTCTATTTTGCAGATATAATTGTCTTAGTCTGATCTCTGTTATTACAGAAAAACACTCAATATCACTTAAGTCTTAAGATGATTTATTTTGCTTCATGGTTCTGGAGTTTAAGAAGTCTCAGGTGAGAGCCTTATTCCTGGTAGAATATAGGGAGACAGAGAGAAATTATGAAGAACAATATTGCTTTTTATAAATTTGAATACAAGACTTTGTATGGATATATGCACAATTACCTGAATATAGTGTGGTTAAATCATATGCTTAGCATATATTTAAGTTCTAAAAGATATTGTTAAGAGCATACTAAAACAGTTATATAATTTTATATTCCTACTAAAGAATTCAAGCCCCTGCATATTGTCATCAGCATTATGGTTATTTAATATAGTTGTTACAATATATGTGTTGATATATCATTTTCTTTTTAATGTAATGTGTTTGTTATTTATTTGATAATTTCATATGATACATTGTAATCATTTTCACCCCCACACCGACATCTGACTGCATCCAGATCTACCTCCAACCTCCCCAAACCACCCCAACTTTATATCATCTTTTATTTTTAAAATAATTTACTTAGTCCAAATTGTGATTCCCATATACTCAAGGGTGTGGGAGCATCCACTGGAGCATAGTCAACCTATCAGGAGTTTCACTTTAAAGAAAACTGACTCCTCAACCCCTATAAGATATAAGATTTCAATATCTCCATGTGTAGGGATGAGCTCTCTTGAGCCCTTTTTCTCTCTGTACAAAAACATTTATTGGATTGGTCTTGTGTAGGCTTTTGCAGGCAACCACAGCTGTTGTGAGTTCATGAGTGCAGTAGTTTTGCCATATCCAGAAAACAAATTTTGCTTCATTCGTCTCTAACCTCTAGGTCTTACGATATTTCTGTCTCCTTTTCCTTGATGGTTCTTTAACCTTGTAGGTAGGGAAGGGAATGATAAAGATGTGCTGTATGTGATTGTGTACTCCACTGACACTCTTTGAACTTTGATAAGTTGTGAATTTCTGCATTGATTGACTGTCACTGCACACACACAAAAAATTCTCTGATGAGCTCTGAGAGCTATACTAATCTATGACTATAGGAGAAATGAGTTTAGAGATTAATTTGATACTACGTCCATTTAGGAAAATAATAGTAGTATGTTCATCTCTGGAGCTTGTAAGCTCCCCAACAATGGGCTCTTGGCTGGATGTACATTGCAGGAATGTATTTTTTCCTGAGGAATGGACCTCAAATCCAATAAGAAAGAAGTTGTTGATGTAAATAATTACTTTTCCATTGCTGTGATAAGATACCATGACCAAGGTAAATTGTAGGAGGAAGATTTTATTTTGGCTTACAATGTCAGAGAGTTAAGAGTCCATAAAGTTGGGAAATATGACATTAAATGTTAGACATGGTGGCAGGATCATAAATCTGAGAGATCACATATTAACTGCAAACACAGAGTAGAGGGAACAAATTGGAGGTAGGGAGAGGCTACATATCTTCAAAGCCTGGCACAATTGTTATATTTTCTATCAAGGCCACACTTCCTAAACCTCTTTAAGCAGCACAACTGACTGAAGACAAGTCTTGAAATATCTAAGCCTGTGGTCAGGATTTCTCATTCAAACCACTACTATTACCCCCATAACATTAATGCAACTATTATCACCCATTGTTACATCTTGCCATGCTAGTCATGATTGTAGTTGTGCAAGTTTTCTAACATAAAGAAGCTCCTTTACCATATTCTTCTGCTGTCATGATACTTTGCTTCATGATGGACCTGGGGACATGCAAAAATTGGCAATGGACCAGGTCCCATGAAACCATGGATAAAGTATATTATTATTCCATTAAGTTGTTTCTGTCAAGTATTGGGTAATGGGAACACAAATGTTAATTAGTCTGCTATATTTTGACAGTTAATTTTCATTTACTTACTGTTCAATCAGATTTTTTATATATTATAAAATTCTTTATCATGTACTACATAGCATGAGTTTGTCAGATAAATACAATTTATAATATAAAATTTTTATTTATAAGTTATATTTTCAATATTTATAGTTCTTAGATAAACTTTGTGTTCTAATTTATACTTAGAATAATACTCTACTAGATCTTAGTTTTTGTTAGTATTAGTAAATAATTTGTTGTCCATATCATGCGAAAACATGATCCACAGATCTATAATATGGAAGAGAACAGTGAGAGAGTAGATTCTTTTATTTGTTGTTGGATCATGTTTTCAGTCTTTTACAGTATAAAAATGCTTCCTTGAGATCTATAAAATTATAGGTGTGAATGGCCTAGTTTCCATATAAATCAAGAGAATGTATAAATGGATAATTTTTTCCATATTTATGATGCTATAATTGTACTTTTATAATTAAAAAGTTATACTTCTGTCCTCAATGTAAAACTATGTTGTTATAAAAGTAAATAATTGCATGTTTAAAAATTAATTATTTCTATTGTATGTAAGACAAATTACTAAACAGTCTTACTAATAAAAAACAAAACACAGAGGAGGCACAAAAACAAAATTTCTGCAGTGAACCATGACCATACATAACAGTGACTTTGAAATCTCCAAAAACATGACAGGATCCCACAACGATGATTTCCACATGGACTTGATAAAGCCATTAAGCTGATTAATACCACCCAAAGATCAGTTTTGGATCACAAACTACTCAGGGCAATTTTGAGATGGCTCAAAATGGCTAGCTGAAATGATTCAGCTTCACAGACTACTCAAGCAAGGACTTGAGATAAGCCCTACACTTTTGCATTATGCAGAGACTGGACAACAAATGATACAGCTATCTCTCCCAGGACTTGACAATTAACTCAAAATTTTTCTTTTCAGGATCCTCTAAAGATGCCTTTGACCCCAGACAGCAGGAAGTAATTTTAAGAACATGACACCCTCATTCCCAAGAGTTGGGGTGGGTGGTTTTTGGTCATTCTATGGGTTTTGGATAATTGTCATTGTTTATGATGGTTGGTTACAAGTTGTTAATCATTAATAGTCAGGAAAAAAACCTAAACAAAGGAGATTAGATTCAGGGTTCTTGTTTTACAAAAAAGAAAAAGAAAAAGTAAAAACAGGATATAGATAAGAGGTAGATTATTGAATCTACTCTGAAATGAAAAAAGGGAAGATATAGAAATGGTAAGATAAAAGGTAGATTATTGAATCTGCTATGAAAATAAAAAAGAGAGTATATGAATATGATAAGACAAAAGGTAGATTATTGAATCTACTCTTATAAAGGAACTACTTGTTTTACATTGGATTGGATTTTTTTATATTATTTACAAATTATATATATTGCTACAAATTTGAGATTGACTTATATAGATATGATAAGATAAAATGGTAGATTATTGAATCTACATTTAGAAAGCAACTACTAGTTTTAAATATTTTACATTGGATTGGATTTTCTATATTGTATACAAATTATGTATATTTATACAAATTTGAGATTGATTTTGTTAGAAAATACTGCATATATATTTCTAATCTTGTTCAAGATATTGTACCTATCTAGTTCATTCAGCAATGTAATTCAATTTACTAATCCTTGAGAGTTATTATTACCAACTATTTAGGATAAAAAGAAATGTAAGTTAGTATTTAGTCATTACAATCAAACTTGTAGCCAAATTAGGTATGTTTTCAAGGTCAAACAGAGATATAATTTAGATAGATAGGTCATCTTCAAACACTTCAGAGATCTACAGAATATAGCATTTAAGATGTTTTAATAACATATAATTTTTTTCTTTTTTTATGACTATGAGACATGTCTACTCCTGGCAGCATCAATCTACTTCAGAGAAAATGATGGACATTGAAGAAAGTCCATATAGAGTTTACTTTCATTGTGGCAAAAATTAGCCATTGGGCAAAAAAAAAAATTAGCCACTGGGCAAAAAAAATCAACTGCTAACAGTATGCTGTCCAAAATGGACAAGCAGGACAGAAAACAAAGGATTACCAATCCTTGCCAAGACAAGGTAGGAAGGCTCTTTAGAAAATTCTGCTTCACAAATGAGTCTGAGCCTGTAGGCCAAAGATGTTGCCCCACCTTTGCAGAAAAACCTCAGGTGACTGTCCAACAGCTGGCTGTTTCTGTCATAACTTACATTTTTTGGAAGTCACTTGTTTGCATTTCTTGTTGAACTAGGTAATATTATTTCCTTCTCGGGTCTCTGAGGGAGTTGAAGAGTAGATAGAGTTTTCCTTGTTAAGAAATTCAGAAAAGAAACTCACTAAAGAGGTGTAAAGTGGATAAGTTGGAAAGATATTAAAAAATAGTTTGGGTAATGCAAATTAGGATAGAAGGTAAATTAGATACAATCCTTTGGATTCACAAAAATAGTATAGATAATGGAATATTTTCTCTGAATTTGTCAAATGCAAATCGACTAGACATTGTTGATATATTTATTGCTTGTATATATTGTATATAGTTACTGTACTTATTGTATATAGTTTTTATATTAGTTATAACTTTTTTATTTTTTATTTTAGACAAAAAAGGAGAAATGTTATATTTTATTTGTTCCCCCCAATAAAGCTTATCTGAAGATCAGAGGAAAAAAAAACAGCCACTATATTAAACATAGAAGTCAGGCAACAGTAGCACATGCCTTTAATCCTAACATTCAGGAGGCAGAGATCCATCTAGATCTCTGTGAGTTCAAGGCCACACTGGGACAGAGCCAGGCATGGCAGCACATACCTTAAATTCCAACACTAGTTAACCATAAAGGTCTGGAGGTCTGTACAGACAGACAGAAAGTGACAGAGCTGGGCAGGAAGTGGAAGTGATATAGCTGGGTGGAGAGAGGAAGTGAGATTACAGGGACAAAAAGGCATATAGGTATGGGTATACAGGAAGTAGGTCTCTTTGGAGACTGAGGTATCTGTGAGGTAAGGTTGGCTGTGCCTTGTCCTATTCCTCTGGTCTCTCAGATTTTACCCCAATATCTGGGTCTGGGTTTTTCATTAATAAGACCATTTAGTAAGCCCACTGTTGGAGCACATTTAGGCTTTATCCAGCAGGTCTACATGGGGAGAATGATTGGACCAAGGTCTGATTGCCAGGTATCTGGTATGGTTTGCACTTGGGTATGCTTGGGAGAGGTCTTTTGCTCCACCCCTTGGCATTCCATTAAATACCCTAGGGCAGAGACAGTCAGGGCCCAATAGATTAGGATCCATGCCCTCCTGAGTCTATCCTGTATTTTCTATCTGTCTCTCTCTCTTCTGTCCTTCTATCTAATATTTTCTGCTGCTCCTACTCAACAGTACTCTGGGGGAAATGTGGGGGTGAGGGATGGCTCCCCATAGCCCACCACCCATGAAGAGAGAAAAAGCCACAGAGACTCCGGCCCATGTTGGGTGGAGATTCTGGCCATGTAGCTCAGGCCTGAGCCTGGAGCCTGTAAGGCCACAGGTGACTTTTTAGTGAATTCTTACCACAAACTTTGTGCCACCAGGTGTAAGACAAATTACTAAATGGTCTTATTAGTAAAACAACCAGGAGCCAGATATTGGGGTAAAATCTGAGAGACCAGAGGAATAGGACAAGGCACAGCCAACCTTACCTCACTGACACCCCAGACTCCAAAAAGACCTACTTCCTGTATACCCATGCCTACATGCCTTTCTGTCCCTGCAATCTCACTTCCTCTCCTCACTCAGCTACATCACTTCCTCTTCCTGCCCAGCTCTGTCACTTCCTGTCTGTCTGTATAGACCTCCAGACCTTTATGGTTAACTAGTGTTGAAATTTAAGGTGTATGCCACCACACCTGGCTCTGTTCCCATGTGGCCTTGAACTCGCAGAGACCTGAATGGATCTCTGCCTCTCAAATGATAGGATTAAAGGCATGTGCTACCTGACTTCTATGTTTAATGACTGGCTTTTTCCTCTGATCTTCAGATAAGCTTTATTGGGGTTCACAAATAAAAAAATTGCCACAATTGTATCCATGCAAATATATGATATAGGAGGTGTATGTATACCATGTTGTCTATGATTTGCAAAAATTTTCTCTTACTCTATAGGCAGTCTATTCACCATTGATTGTTTTCCTGGCTGTACTAAAGTATTTTTTTAAAGATTTATTTATTTATTATGTATAAAGAAGAGGGTGCCAGATCTCATTACAGATGGCTGTGAGTTTTAATGTGATCCAATTCTCACTGTCTGTTTTGTATAGCCTGAGGTCTTAATATTGTCTGCATGGTCTCATAAACCACCCAAGTTGTCATACTTTATGAAAACTTTACACATAAGCTTCTAGCAATTTTCTTTTATGTGAGTGATTTTTATGCAGGCAAATGACTATTTTTTTTATCGATAAGATTACACAGAAACCTTAGAAAATACACATAAACAGTACTGCCCTTAGCAATGTGGTATTCTGTTACATGGAAAATAATGCAATAATTTTCTGCCATACAACAGAATTCTACAACTTTAGCAGCTTAAAATAATACAAATATACAATCTCACCATTGCCATGGGTCAGTGGTCATGGCATGGATTGGATAAGTGTTCTGCCTGGGTCTCAAATAACATCAATGCGTCAGCTAATTCTACATTCTCATCTCAGGCTGGAGAACATTTTCCAGTCTCATCCAGAGTTGACAAAATTCATAGATTTGCAATTAAGAAATTAATAAAAGCAACTTTTCTAGGCCAAATGGCATTATACTTCATCTTATTGTTTGCTGTTTGTCGATTTGCTTACATAGTTATTAACATATGTGTTTAATATTGCTCTGAATACTTAATATGCAACACTCACATGTTAAGTTTTCAGACTTACAGTATGGTTCTGTTTATTGCAGACATAATGTTGATAGCAGGTCTCAGTAACATTTTCATTTTATATCAGTTACATTTCATATCAACCCATTGAACAGTAAGTGACTCCCCAGTTTATCCCTTTCTGTAGCTCCGGGACTCACCATTGTAGCCACTATTTCTGATTTTGACCATTTTAGAGACTTCAAAAATAAGTGACATCATGCTGTATTTTACTCATCTAAGTATTATCCAGCATTATCCACACTGTGTCATAGCATTGAGAAAACTAGATATCCACAGAAAAAATAATGAAATTAAATTCTTATATTACATGGCACTCAAAATCTATTCAATGTTGGTTAAAATTTTAAATCTTATGTTCAGTTTGGTATTATTCATAGTACCTATGACACAGAACCAGCCTAATTGCCCATTGAAGGATGCATAAAGAAAACATACTATATATGTGTGTGTGTGTGTGTGTGTGTGTGTGTGTGTGTGTGTGTGTGTAGTGAGAGGATGATACTCATTCTTAGAGAAAAAGTAAATTCTTCCATTTCATTTTTACTTTTTATACTTTTTAAAGAAATTTCCTGAATATATTAGACCTGGATTGCCAATGACTGATCAAAAATTCAAACTATGTCTCAAAAAAAACCCTCCAAAGTAGCACACATTTTAGTGTTTTCAAACTCAAAGAAGTTGTAGGCCACAAGGCAGGGGGACCTCCTAGTGTTCTTTCTTCTCCGGGGAGTCTTCCTAAGAAAGGCTTTTAGAAATTTAGGCAAGAAATGATTTTCTCAGCTGTGTAAATTATTTTCCTTCAGCTGAATCTACAGATTGAGGCTGAGGATTCTGTCAACAAAGAGGGTTAAGGTTCAGATGTTGCCAAATAACCTATGTTATTAAAACAGTTAATGTCGGGTACCCAGCGAGACAGACTGCCTCCATGTAAACTGTTTCCTTGAGCCAGGACTCTTAAATTATGTCTAAACTTTATAATCAGCCGAGCCTGAATGTTGCTTTCGATATCTGTGTTTTACCAGGCCACTCCATTCTCGAATGAAGCACATGTATTATTGTAAAATAAAAACAAAGGATTCTCTTTTTATGAAAGAATAATTATCTTTGGGTTTATCCTAGGGAAAAAGATGTAAGGATGCTATCTCAAGCCCCAAGGAGGAGATATTTGGAGTACTGATATACACGAGAGGGCAAAGCTGGCAGAAATTTAATAGAAATGTGGAAACAGCTAGATATGACCTTCTTGGGATCACAGACAAATGCAGTGTTTGGGAAACCTGTGACCATGTACTGAGAGGTAAGAATGCTCTTTCTAAGGAACAGTCATTGTAAGAGGAGAAGTGGGAACGAAAGCCTTTACCAAACCTCTCAAAAATTAGCACATTTCTGAAGTTTGACTATGAGATAGGCTTCAATATAACTTTTGGCTGAACCGAGAGAAACATAAGCTGCTCCATTCAGGGTGACCCCTGTGAAGCCCTGATTAAAATCGTATCATATACATCCTGAAAAGTCTAAAAGACCATGTCGCTGCCCAATGTTGTTCTTTTTCAGATGATTCAGTCAGGGAAACTCTAAACTGCTACACCTGTCTGTGTTAGACACAGGAAAGAGGAAGTTGCTTAGAATCAAAGAATGTTGGCAGAAGTCTCCAAAAAACATATATACAGACTTAGGGTAGACATCTAATTGCTGATTTGTGTTTCACATCTGTAATCCCAGAATTTGAGAGACTGAAGAGGAGAGAAGTCACAAGTTGGAAGTTAGTCAGGGCTACATAGTGAGAACCCACCTCAAAACTAACTAAATAAAGATGCTATAACAATAAGAAAGAAAAGCTAAGGAGAATTATTTCTTTGATAAGTAAGTAGTATATGTTGACCAGTAGCAAAGAAGCTTAAAGAAAAATTATGAAGAAAAATTAAATGGCAACACCAGAGGCTTCCCAGAGAAGGTAAAATACATTCCATGGAATTAGATTAGGTAAGTCATTAAAGGAATTTATAAGTCACAAATGATAGAATTACCACCAATAATTAATACCTATAAGTCAGTACTTTATATTTATATTAATTATGATATACACAGCTTTTACAGAAATAGACCTTTTATTTTAATATCTGTGCCTGGAGAGAGAGAGAGCGAGAGAGAGAGAGAGAGAGAGAGAGAGAGAGAGAGTATATGGACATTAACCAAGCCACACAGAAATGTGAAATTAAACATGTCAGCATATACTTGGTAGAAGTACCAAAGAAGTTGAAAAAACATAGACTAAATAATCAGGCAAAAATTGAAAACCTCATACATTTGTGTTGGCTTTTTGTTTCTGTGACAAATCATTTAAAGGAAAAAAAATGTTAGTGTGAATCAGGGTTCTCTGACGTTTCTGTTCATGGAGCTGTTTCTTTGAGACCTGCAGCAAGAAAGAACATCATGTCTGGGAGTGTGTGATACAGAGAAGCTTCCCAATTCATAGTGTACAGGAAGCAAAGAAAAGAGCAGCCAGAGAGAAAGCATACCGTTTCCAGTACCCACTGTAAGTGTGTGTCCTCAGAAACCTTGCATCAGGTACTACCACTCACTGCTCCCCTGTGCTACCACCACTCATGGGCTGGCACCTAGCCCTTTAACATGGAGGTTCATGTCTGTTTAAGGGACATTTCAGATTCCCATCTACAATGTCACTCATATATATAATCAAAAACTTCAACAAAATTAATGTTAAATAAGTACCTCAAACACACACACATACACACACACACACACACACACACACACACACTCCAAACATGACACAGCAAAATACCAAATAAAGGCAAAAAAGTCAGTATTTTAAGAAGTCATTGCATCCAAGTGACTACTCAGCAGAAATAAAAACCCCCAAAGGCAGCAGGGTGACATATTCAAAGCATTAAAGGCAAAAAATTGTCAAAAAATTATAGGTAGGAAAACAACTTCAAAAATAAGAGTGAAGTAAGACTTACCAAGTGAAAACTGAAAAAAAAGTCTCTAGTAGACCAAACTTAAAAATAGTTATTAAAAGTTCTTCAGATTAAAATTAAGTAGCACTAAACAATAACTCAGGTCATGAGAAAAAGGGGGTACCTGTGAAATAATTATGTACAATCACAGAATAACTGTGTGCTCCCTTTTGAATGACTGGGCAGTTAATTGCATAAAACATCAAATGGGCATATAGCAAATATAATATCTTTGATAACAGGAGCCCAACATAGTCATTAGGAATATAGTCATTTTGAAGTAAGGAAACCACTAAATATTTTAAATTCAGTAACAAAAAGTAGAATCAGAGCAAAAAACTAGGGATGCTCATATAACAAATCTCATACATATATTTGCTCTTATTTTTTCAGTCTTTAAGACAGTGAGATTACATGAAATTGTGTTTAGGACAACTTATTATTTCACTGTGTGGACTACAGGTCATATGTGTGATAAGAACTAAGAAAAATATAGGGAAAAATGCAACTACACTAAAACAAGCCTACTATAATTTATAGGATTTACATCTGAATGGGGCTGACATAATATTCTAAGTTATTATGTGAATTATAACTCTTAGAACAACCACTAATACAACTCAAATACGTAAAATGTTTATTACGGTATCAAGTATTATACTATAATCTGCTCCACTTACAGTAATTTAATAAAGAAACATAAACTGCATGAGACATAGAACCCAAAGTCTAAATACCAGGCTTAATTATGCTATGTCAGTAAAAGCATGTAGTACAAAAGGTTTACATAATCTCATCAAACATAAAAGAGTCTCAGTTTTGGAAAACATTATCTTTTGAATTCAGAGATATAAACAGTTCTCAGATAATGAGAAAGACAAAGAGGTACCTGGGAAACTGGGAATGAAAAAAAAAACTGCAGTGAATATGGGCTTCTTTAAAAATGCTAATGATATTCACAAGTTTCAGATACAATGAGTACAGAAAAAAATAATTTTGGTTACTGGAATGAAGGGCCATTTCTGTTGACCTTATAGAAGTTAAAAGGATTATGAAAACACTATTGTAGTTAACACCTACAATCAGATGTCCTGGATGAAATATACTTTTAGAAAGCCGTGTGTGTGTGTATATATATACATTTATGCATGCAATAACAATGGATATAAAAAGAGGTCTTAGATTTTAAGGACAGCTGGGAAGAGTATATTGGAGGGCTTGGAGAAGGGAAAGGGAAGGCAAGACATTGTGATTAGAATGCAATCTCAAAAATAAACATAAATAAAAAAGACAATTTCTGAATATGATTAATTAATACCTGGAATTCTGAGCATGATAATCATGCTTAAAATGATAGAAGTTATATTAAAACTTCTCCAAAATACAAATCCAAGTTACACTGGTAAAATTCACCAAGAATTCCAGGAAAAATTACTACGAACTTTTTCAAAATAGATGAGTTCAAATGAATTTTCTATTCTATCCTATAAGTCCAGCATTATCCTGGTATCCAAAGTAAATACAAACATCACACACACACACACACACACACACACACACACACACACACAAAGGTAGTTGAATCTTCCTTTTGACTGCATTTGCAAAAATACTCAACAAAATATTAGCATATCAAACACAGATACATATTGAAATCATTATACACCATGGCCAAACAGGATTTATTCATTTAAGGCAAGGTTGTTGTAAGATCCTTAAATGCTTGTTTAAATATACTAGTCATAGAACAAAAAGATGGAAAACATAATTATCTCAAGATTATTTGACAATATGACCATATTTCATGATAAAAAATCATTCATCAAGTTAGGAATAAAAACAGGTTTCCACAATATGATAATGAACATCTACCAAAAATATTTAAGATTAGTAACCAGAGGATGAATATTAACCTAAGATCAAGAAGAAAACAAGAATGTCTATTCTCACTACTTGTCTTAACATTTTAATGGAGGCTCCAGCTTAGAAAATTAAGCAGGAAAAAAAAAAGAATAAAATATATGAAAATTGGGACAAACTAAATAAATCGAATTCTATTTGTGGACTATATGACCCTGTAACTAGAGAACCCCAAACATACACAAACACATTCACACTTAGAACTCAGAATAAAATGCTTAAGAAAAATTTAAATAGAGGAGTGTGAGCCTTGTACTATGAAAAATAAAGTGGTTGAAAAAAAGAACCAAAGGACTTTAAAACTAGACATTGCATGCTTATGAATGGGAAGGCTCAACACTGTTGACATAGCAAGACTATGTAAAGTGATCTGAGGATTCAGTGTAATTTCCATCAAAATCTCTACTGGAGTTTTGGAAGAAATTGGAAAACTGAAGTTAAATCTAGGGCAGAACTGCAAATGACCCAGAATAGCCAAACAATCTTGCCTACTAGTTTCTGATTTCCACCCTTGCTGCAAAGCTACATAATCAAGATAGGGTGGTACTGGCATAATTACAAACATATGGTCAAATTATTTTTGAAAAGGGTGCCAAGAAAATTGAATGGTGTAAAATAGTCATTTCAACAAATGATGCTGGGGAAACTGGATGACTGTATGCAAATGAATAAAGTTAGAGCCTCACCTCAGATCATGTGCAAAACAAAATTCCAACAAATATAAATAAAAAGGAAGACAAACTCCCATAATAGTTGGAATGGATCATAGAACTAAATATAAGAACCAAGTCTTTACAATTTTTGGAACAAAACATGCCCCAAATCCTTATGACTCTAAGGTAGATAACAGAGTCTCTGGATCACACAAAGCACAAAAGAAAAAAAAAAAACAACTGGACTGTGCTATTTAAAATCTTGTGAGATTCAAAGGGAAATAAAGCAGGAGAATGAGAGCATATTTGTTAATTATTTATAACATCTGACTTCTGTCTAGATATGTACAAAAGTTTTGCCATTTGATAATAAAATCATGCCATTAAAATGAAAAATTAAATTGAACATATGCATATGGCCAATAAGCACACCCAAAGACAATTAATCATTAGTAAAACTTTTTGAAGCCTTACACCTGTGTCACCATACACTGACTGGCATACCTATCAGACATGCAACAGCAAGTTTGGCAAAGATATGGAGAAACTGGTTCATAGGCATTACTGATGGGAACAGAAAATGGTGTGCTTGCTCTGAGAAAGAGTTTGGTAGTGCCTCTAAATCAGTAGTTCTCAACCATCCTAATGCTGTGACCCTTTAATACAATTTCTCATGCTGTGGTGACCCCAACCATAAAATTATTTTCATTGCTACTTCAAAACCGTAATCTTGTTACTGATATGAATTGTAAGGCAAATATCTGTGTGTTCTGATGGACTTAGGCAACCCCTGTGGAAGGGTCATTTGATCTCAAAGTGGTCATGACCCACAGGTTGAGAATCACTGCTTTCAATATAAGCATAGTGTTACCATATGAACCTTAATTTCACCCTAATATATATATTAGTGAAATATATATATATATATATATGAAATGTAAATATATTCAACACAAAAAATTGTAGATGAATATTCAAAATAGGCCCGCAATAGAAATCCAGATCCATCTGATGAGTATCTGAATAATATTTAGTATATTTGCAACATTTTAGTATTATTTCTCATTAGAAATGAACGAAGTATTACCTTCTTGTAGACGGAAGTTTTCCTGTGTCATGCCCAGTCTCATGGCCACTCAGACCCAAATAAACACACAGAGGCTTATATTATTTTTAAACTATGGCCATGGCAGTCTTCTTGCTAGCTAGCTCTTATATCTTAAATTAACCCTCTTCTAAAACCTATACTTTGCCATGTGGCTTGTGGCTTATCGGTACCTTTATATCTTGCTTCTCCTGGCAGCGGCTAATAGTGTCTGCCCCATTCTCCTTTCTTCTATCTCTCTTGGATTTTCCCACCTGGCTCTATCCTGCCCTGCCATAAGCCAATGTAGCTTTATCAACCAATCAGAGCCACACATATTCACAGCATATAGAACATCCCACAACACCTTCTACTTAGAGACTGATCACCCTTAAAGCATCAATATAAGTCACAGATGCTAATACAGAAGTGGGCATTTCCATTTATATGAAGTGATAAGGATAAGAAAATGTGTACAAACAGAATGTATATAGCAGATGCTCAGGGCTAGAGAAAAATAGGCAGAGAATTGTTAGTTAATGAGGAAAAAGTACTATAAGAGGTCAAAAAAGTCTTAAAATTTGGTTTCGGTTATAGATGTACAAGTTCATGAATATGTTCAAAATGTTTTCAAGTGTACATTTTAAATGGGAAAGTTTTATTATGGTAGGTAAATTCTGTATCAATAAATCTTGTAAACAAAGACAAGTGAGTAGGAAATGTTGCACAAGAACTAAGACTTCCAAATCAGATCAAGACAAATTATTTGAGGAATATACAGCAGAAATTGGTCAATCTTAGGTTAGTGGGGTGAAAAATTATAGAGAAAAGACAGTAATTTTGCTTTAGAAATCTGCCAAGGATGATTCTACAACTGAAATAAATGAAATAACTGAAAGAAAAAGTTTCCTGTGCCATGTATTTAAAGAAATCTTAAAGGTTCTCCTTATTGAATGACTGATCAGAAACACAACACTAAAATGCTTCTACACAGGAAGGTGTGAAATCCCAGAGCCAAAAGATAAATGGAATTAGCAAAGATTCAATCAAATTTAGAATCCACGTGTAAAGAGAGTAAGACAGCATATGGTGACTAGAGCTGTTAGCAGTTTAAATTCCTAAGCTTCCCAAGAAGGCAGCACTTCCTCAGCTGTTGGGCTGAGACAACAGCACGAACAGCTGTTTTTTCCTTCTGAAAAAAAGATTTATTGAAAATTATTAACTTCTCAATGAGAAATTTCTCTCAACTGCATTTCTCACCTGTGTATTTAAATATACACCGTCGCCGAGGGCATGTCATGTCACTTACTCTAGTTAGACATGAAAATATCCTGGACTGAGATGTCTCTCCCCAGGTGAATGAGTAAACAGACTGATGTAGTCATACAAAGAAGTGTTACTTAGCAGTGAAGACCAATGTGTTTTCAAACCACAAATGACTTAGAGGAATCTGCAGTAAATAGTTCTACCCCAAAAGAGCAGATTTTAAAAAGTTGCGTGTTGTCTAAATCTAACTAGGGAAATCTGCTGAATAAATCACCAGACAGAAGAAAAGTCAACGATGACCAAGGCTTCATAGGAAGAGATGGATGAATAGATGTAGCACAGGTCAGTAAAACCATTCCACATAACACCATAATGATGGATGCATTTGTCAAAATCCATCTAATATACAGCACAAAGAATGAATGAACTCCAAAATAAACTATAGATACCAATTAATAATTCCATCAACATTTTATCAAATGGACCATATTAATACATCTTATTAACAACACAGAGAGAGCTACTGGAAGAGAAGAACAATAGGAAGCACATGGGAACTCTTCATTCTACTCACTTGTATAAACTTAAAACTGCTCTGAAAATTTAGTCTATTTAAAAACATCTGAGGATTTTTTTCCCATTCTGTAGGCTATGGTTTTATCTTATTAACCGTGTCCTTTCCCTTCAGAAGCTTCTCAGTTTCAGGATGTCCCATTTATTAATTGTTGCTCTCAGTGTCTGTGCTACTGGTGTTATATTTAGGAAGTAGTCTCCTGTGCCAATGTGTTCAAGATTACTTCCTGTTTTCTCTTCTATCAGGTTCAGTGTAACTGGTTTTATATTGAGGTCTTTGATCCACTTGGACTTGGGTTTTGTGCTTGTCAATAGATATGGATCTATTTGCAGCCTTCTACACGTTGACATCCAGTTATGCTAGCACCAGTTGTTGAAGTCATCAGGGAAATGCAAATCAAAATGACTCTGAGATGCCATCTTACACCTGTCAGAATGGCTAAGATCAAAAACACAAATGACAGCTTATGTTGGAGAGAATGGGGAGCATGGTAAACACTCCTCCACTGTTGGTGGGAATGCAAACTTGTACAGCCACTTTGAAAATCAGTACAGCAGTTTCTCAGAAAACTGGGAATCAATCTTCCTCAAGAACCAATGATACCACTCTTGGGCATATACCCAAGGGATGCGCAATCATACCAAAAGGGCACTTGCTCATCTCTGTTCATAGCAGCATCATTCATAATAGCCAGATCCTAGAAACAACCTAGATGCCCCTCAACCAAAGAATGAATAAAGAAAATGTGGTACATATACACAATGGAGTATTACTCAGCAGTAAAAAAAAAATGGCATCATGAAATTTGCAGGTAAATGGATGGAACTAGAAAATATCATTCTGAGTGAGGTAACCCAGACTCAGAAGGACAAACATGGTATGTACTCACTCATAAGTAGATACTAAATGTAAACCAAAGGATAACTAGACTACAACCCACAGCTCCAGAGAAGCTAGCTAACAGGGAGGACCCTAAGAGAGAAGCATGGATCACCCTGGGAAGGGTAAATTAATGAAATCTTTATGAGTAAACTGGGGATGAGGAGGGGTAATGGAGGGTAGGGAGTGGGGGATGAGAACATAAGGGAACAGGATGGTTGAGCTGGAACAGGGATGGAGTGGGAGAGCAATGAAAGAAATACCTTGATAGAGGGAGACATCATGGGGATAGGGAGAAACCAGGTGCTAGGGAAGCTCCTGGGAATCCACAAGGATGACCCTACCTTAGACTACTAGCAATAGTGGAGAGGGTATCTGAACTGGCTAACCCCAGTAATCAAATTGGTGAATGCTCTGTCATCATAAAGCCTTCATCTAGTAACTGATAGCAGCAGATGCAAAGATCCACAGCCAAGCACCAGGGCAAGCTCCAGGAGTCCAGTCGAAGAGAGCGAAGTGGGATTCTATGAGCAAGGGGCATCGAGATCATGAGGGGCAAACCTACAGAGACAACCAAACCAAACTAGTTTCAACTCATGAAATTTATATCAACAGCTGTGGAGCCTCCATGGGACTAGACTAGGCCCTCTGCATAAGCGAGACAGTTGTGTAGCTTGATCTGCTTAAGGAGCCCTTTGGCAGTAGGATCAGGTGCATCCCTGATGTATGAGCTGGCTTTTTTAAGCCCAATACATATGGTGGGACACCTTGCACAGCCTTGAGGCAGGGGGAGGAGCTTGGACTTGCCTCTACTGAATGCACCAAGCTCTGCTGACTCCCCATGGGAGGCCATACCTTGTTGGAGGAGGAAATGGGAGGTGGGTTGGGGGGAGGTTAGGGGAATGGGAGGAAGGAAGAGAGGGGGATCTGTGGTTGGTATGTAAAATGAAAAAGAAATCCTTAATAAAAAGAATTAAAACCTCTGAGGAATTAAAAAAAATCATTCTCATGGGGCTAGAAAGAGCTAAATAAGTGCCTGTCATACCATGCTCCAGAAAAAAAACAAAAACAAAAGAAAACAAATAAACAAACAACAACAAAAAAGGAATGGCATTTTTCTTCCTGACCTCTCTGGTGTAGAAGTACGGTTTTCTGGGCAAAAGCGCTGACAGGCTTACCTGAGTAATTCATAGCTTAGGATCACCGTAGCTCAAATATCTCAGATCAACAGCTAAGAATGCAAAGGGTGTTGGTTAATGATGGCTATTCTTTCCCTAGCAAACACCTGCACTGTGAAATCCTTTTATTGGTTGCACACGAAATACAGCAGGTTGTTTTTCAAAGTCCTGATGCCAGTGCAGCACAGAAGTGATTTAAGAATATTTAGAATGAGACTTGGCCTCTGAGAGTGAGAGGCATGGGTTCTTCGGTGATTTGGAGGAATACCCTGATGAGGCTAGGACACTAATTTCTTTTTTCTCTCACTGGAAATTTGCCTGACAGTAGTGGTGTTTATTGCCTTTGCTTCTATGGTGTGATTTTTCTTAGTAGGATGGTCTTTTGTAGGTGAGAACTTCATTTTTCTGTCTTGGATTGTGATGGTGCAGGTAAAGTTGGCACATTCTGAATAATTTATTTATGGTTTGCCCTTCTCCAATATAACCCTAGTTATGAACTAAAGCTGACCATTAAATCTATTATGCTTCCCAACATGTCTTTCAATTGGTTCCAAAATAAGGACCTCATTTATTAGTCCTATATAACTGTTCAACAGATACATCTCTGTGAAACATTTATGAAATGACAATTAGCTGTTCTTGGAAACAGAAGTGGTTTCATACACATTGAAGAGTTTCTCATCCTCACTCATTCTCTCATGCTCTCACTCTTACTTTCTAGTTCTCCATTGCTTTAGGTCATTCTCTAGTGCATATTCAGTCTCACTCACTTTTTCTTCATAAAGGACTACCTTTGAGTCTCTCTATGAGTCTCTATAACTTTAGCTTTCTATGACATTTACTTTAACATGCTGGAAGTGTGCTGTCATTCTAGAACCCAACACCAGCATTGAGCTTAGTCTCTTGATCTCAAAACACATTTATAGGATGTATATGATATTATCTTGTCAAGAAATATATATTCATGTCTTTTTCCATCAACTCCACTTGCAGAAAGTCACAGATTACACAGGGGCCTTCCCACACTTTGTTCAGCGTGCATTTGAAGGTTTCTGAGACAAACGTTGTCCATAAACACTTGTGTAATATATACATTGAATCACACCTTCTGCTGTTTTTGTGGTTCGTTTTAGTAACTGTTGTAGGTCTTCTGTATAATCTTCAATAAGTCTTTGAAATCTTTTAATCTATTTTTAATATTTTTATTAATTCTATTAGAATTTCATATAATGTACTTTAATCATATTCATCCCCTCCCCCAACTACTGCTACAACCTCCTCCACCTCCTTACCCACCCAACTTTATGTTCTTTCTATGTCTATCACTATCTATCTGTCTATCTATCTATCTATCTATCTATCTATCTATCTATCTATAAATCATCTATCTATCTATCTATCTATCTATCTATCTATCTATATCTTGCCTTTCCATTTCAGCTTGTATTGGGCAGCTTAATTTGGGTGTTGAATCTGCCTCAGAGTGTGGTCAATATACCAGGTTTCGTATTACCAAAGAAAACTGGCTTTCCTTCTTCTAGTAGCAATCAAATGCCAATAGCTTCTTAACCAATGGTTAGATTTCATGCCTACTTCCTATTTTCCATGCTGATATTTTTGTCTAGCTTGAAATTGTGTATTTCGAGTGATAGCTCTTTATCTGCTTCATGGTTATTTTCAGCAAATAATACCTGGGTTTAGTCCACCAGGATCACTAAATCTTGTTACATCTAATCTTACATCTAATCTTGTTACTCTTAATCTTTAATGGCATATCTGCATCTCTGTCTCTCATGGAGCATTATTAATTTAACTTACATATATCTATATCCTCATCATGGTTAAACAGTCTCCCAATGAGTAGCAATTACTGCCCTTTGAGGAGCTGTAATCTTCAAGAAAACAATGACCCCAAATTTACTATTTACAATTATATTATGATTTCTTAGTGTAGTACGTTGCTCACAGTAGATGTGCAATAAACTTTTGTTGAGAGCATTAATTGAACATGAAAAGTTTTGAAAAAGGAAAATCCTGGAAAAATAGAAATCCTGTTGCTAGCTTCATCTATATTAATTTCAAAAATCTAATGCCTGCCTCTGTAACTTCATCTCTCCTTTTTGCCTTATAGGTAGTTTTTTTCCCCTAACAGTTTTTTGAATTTTCTTGCCATAATTAAAGACATTTTCTCGTAAGAATGACTTGATCTCTTAAAACTTTGGTCACTAAACTTCTCTTCTAAACTTTTCCTTGATGTTTCTAGACCTGGTCAACTACCACTCTTCATTTTCTTAGAATGCTTACATAACTTTTGTCACAATTTTTAACCTGCAGAACATGTTCTGTTTTCTATGTCCAGGGGTGTCTGCCATGTGGTAGATGCCTTGCAAATATCATGTAAGTTGAGTCAGGATAGCAGTATTGAAAGTATGGTAGTTATAACATTCATTGCCACAAGTTTGATGGAGTGCCTCAATTAAGCCTAGAGACATTCATTTCTTCCATTATTAAAATCTTATTATGGTGTTCTTCCTCTAACAGGGCTAAATTGCTTTTCTTTGTCCTCAAAATAATGATGTTACTCGATCCCCAGGTGACTATTGTCATAACCTTGCTTTGCAGTGAAGCTTGACTTCATCTCTCTCTCTGATTGCTTTTGTTGATTGAGCAGGTGGCTTATATATTATTCCTGAACTGTCTCAAAGTACAGGCCCATCCAAGTAAGGCTATGCTTATAAAATGCTAAGTGATTCGTTTGGTAGTGACAAAATTATTTTGGCATCTTTGAGCACAGATTCAGCCTCAGCTTCTCCCAAGTAATAATGATAATATTGTGTTACTAGAATGGCCTTCCTGGGTAAAGAGAAAACCAGCATTGATTTGACAGGACTAAGTTTTAAGTGGATCCTGCTACGTTTGCTTTTGGATAGAAATAGAAAAATAATAGCTATACCAAATGTCATGTGAATCTTGTGAGTGCCATTGGTGCATAAATTAAAGTGTCCCCAGGCAAGCTATTAGTTACTGCTCTCTGACTTACTACCTTTCTTAAAATGGAACACAAATGCATTCTAAACAATTTTAGGTCCCCTACTGCCTTCATGTATTTCCAACTACATCTCAATTTATAAATTCTTAACTCTTTTGTGTAAATATGGTATAAAGATATGATCTACTTAAGAAAATACAGAAGTAAATGACAGAATATAATCTGCGGATAATTAAAGTATGCTATTTAAAAAATAAATGGAAGATATCTTTTCATAGATATATTTGACAATCTTAAAGGGTGAATCGGCTTTCTGTAGAACCCACTGAAACTTTACTTTTTACTATGAAATTGCTTGAAGTTGAGTGTGTGCTTTTGATGATATATCATTCATTCCTCTCCTTACTGAACAAAATCATCATTGACATACTGAAAATGCATCTTAACATGAGTAGAGTTCTGGTTGGTAAAAGCTAATACCCTCTGTAGTCAGGGAAATAATGTGGCTAGGTCAAGGTCATATGCTATCAAAGAATAACAATTAAAAAAAACAACCACGAATCTAGGGCCAAACATTTCATTCTCTCCCCTTTATATTTTGTACTTCACTTACATAATTTTAATGTTAAAATTGTCATTTTTTTCTGCACTATCCATTACTTTTTGTTATTTTTAAAGATTTATAATTTTTTTAAATTGTGTGTGTGTGTGTGTGTGTGTGTGTGTGTGTGTGTGTGTGATGTGTATGTTGCACATGAATGCAGGTGCCCTCAGAATCTAGAAGATGGTGTCAGATCCCCTGGGGCTAGAGATAAAGGCTGTTGTGAGCTGCCTTACATGGGTGTTGAGAACTGAACATGGTTCTCTTGGGAGAGCACTAGGCAAGCTAAACTTCTGAATCATCTCTCCAGCCCCATCATTTGTTCATTTGTGATTGATTGTTTTAGATTTTTCTGTATATCAGAACAACATTGAGGTTTTTTTTTTTTAAGCTCGGCGAAATTAACATTGTAAAGATTTGTCTACATTTGCATGGCAATTTCGGCTCAAAATTTTAAATACTTGTTTTTATTTAATGTATACAAACCTTTGTTCAGGATTTGTTGGAATACATGCTATAGGGTCCTTTGGAGACAAACACTAGTAGACAAGGTGTATGAAGAAATATCTATGTCAAAAGTAAAGAATATCATTCATATGTAATTTGAATTTAAAAACTGAATTTTACCCTAAGAATTACTGAGGCACATTCTAACACACTCTCCTCAGCCTGATGGCAACATGTTATTAAGTTGTACAGTCTTTATTATAAATCAACGTAAGAGAGTCATATTTATGAACACTTTAATTTCTCATTTACAGCTATATCAATAATCATGCACTCAAGACACAAATATGTCTGAATAGTATTGAACCCTGTCCAGACTATTTTTCCTTTAAATTTCATCATTAGTGTATATATCAAGGTGTTGGACTATGGATTGTGCCATTTACTTTGTTAGGCATATCAACCTGAAAAAAACTTGCAAAGTATTATGACAATCCACTGATCTATATAAACAAAGAAACTGGCATATTATGTCTGCCAGAAGAGCATGGCCCATATATAAGCACTCACACATGCATTTCAATAAAGATCTTGCTCATTTAATATTATTTAAATTAATTTTTATTTAATTTATTATTAAGTAATTAATATTTTTTAAATTAAAAATAAAATGCTTCATTTGGTACTAATTATCTACGTCTTCAGTGATAGGATTTTCAGAGATTGGTCTCTAAATTTCAAATCATCTCAAAGTGTAAGAGACACACAGACCTAACTCGGGTCCCAGAAGTTAGCACTGATGCCATAGAGGAAATGCCATGCAGGTCTTGGAACCCAATGTAGACAGCAACACCTGCAAAAGGATAACAAAGACCTAATCCATCAAAATCTATAGTTCTGGGAAAGTCCTTAAGTGTACTAACCTTTTTTTTTTTTTTTTTTTTTTTTGGCTTCTGCAGGTCCACTTCTGGCTAGCTATTCTTGCTAACTAAAGTATGTCAACCCAGGATGTGTTTTTTTTTTGTGCTTAAAATCTCACCTTGAGAAAGTCCTGAGATTGCACTTGGGTTCCTAAAACCGAGTGTAGTCGCCAATCAGTTCATAATGACTTTCATTTGGTTTGAACCCATGTCTGAGTGGTCTTCTTTGGTAGGTACATCCCAACAAAAGCTTTTACATATAAGATTTAGAGTAATGGTATGAGGAGCAGATATTAACTTTTTAAAGGAGGTTATACAAAAGTAGAATTTTTAATAAAAAAGTTTTCCCAGCTAATTTTGTTGCTAACATCGGCCTGGCTTGGTCTCATCTCATTGATTTGTTCCACAATACATCCTGCTGAAACCTGGAGTCTCTCTCCAGACACCAAATTACTGTGTTGAGGTTAATTCTGATCTCTATGCACTCAGGTGAACTGTTGTCAAATGTTAACACTCTGAATTCAGTTTTCAGTGTGTGTGTGTGTGTGTGTGTGTGTGTGTGTGTGTGTGTGGTTTGAGAAAGGGTGGCAATCATGTGAATATTGTGAGACTATTTCTGTAGAAAACTAAAAACTCCTTGTTGAGTAATCACTCAACAAGACAGACCTCAGGGGGAAAAAAAGGAAAGAGAACAAGACAAGTGCTGTAAGCAAATGGCACGAGAAAACATGTAGGCAGAACCCGCTTCATAAAACAAAAGAAACTTCTTAACATACTGTAACCTTCTTAAACATTCTGTAGTTTCAGGCCACAAAATCCCAGCTTAATCTGACTGAAACACAAGAGCTGTTGTTAGAGAGCCTCCCAGAGCAGATCTGTTTCAGATCACCTAAATCCAGTTCTTTGACACTCCTGACATCATCAAGAATTTTCCCTTCTCTTTGTCCCTCTGTTCCCTGGTACTTTACATGTCTGCAACTTGAGAGTGAGAGACGTAAGCGTGATAGAGAACAGGAGTAGTCATCAGAGTCTCATGAAATGTGTATCTGGGGGAAGAAGGAAAATTCCTAGAGGGTGCTCTAGAGGATTTTGTAAAGGCTGGATAAATGCCAGCATAAAATGTGGAAAGGGAGACAGTCATAATCAAGAAGGATCCACCTGGAAATAAAAAATGCCAAGAATATGAAGGCAAGACAAAGTCTGTCTCAGAAACTTTGCTTGGTTATCGTATTCATAACAATTTCTCCCTTTCCATAAATGGCCTTTTTCCATATGACTGACCATCTGTACATTGTGATGATGATTTCGGGTGACAGCCAACTGTTTCAGGTGGTTCTAATTGAGCCAAGCTAGTCCCACCAGATACTCATTTCTAAGAAATTGTATTTTAGAACTGAAAGAGATTGAAACAATACCCTGAAGGCTTACTCAAAGTGAACAAGCACATTAAACAAGGCCAGAACCATGAACCTGTCAGAAACTAGAGTCATTTAAAAGGTCTCAGCAGCAGGAGGGAGAGACAGTATTGGGGGGGGCGCATTGCAAGGAGGATATGGATAATTTTACTTCTTGTTTTATCTTCTAGATCTTAAGGGTTTGAATATGTTTGAATGCATGAGCCTACCTGTTCTCATCACATGGCTTGCTTCTTTTTGTAAAGGAAATGAAACTTTTCAGACAGAAAATTCCAAAAATCCAATACATCAGCACTTGTACTAACTCCTTTTCCTTTGTACTATATCAAGATGAAAAATGGTGCTTACGAATTTCATCCCAAAATAGTGTGGTTACTTTATTACATGATTAGTGAAAGCAGGTCTAGACTTGCCTAGCTATCCAATCTCCAGGAATCTGCCTGAATGGTCTAAATCCAACCTTTGCTACATGTAGTTTGGCATTATCTGGTAGTGATCCTCCATTTGGTTTAGACACTAGAGTGGAGGTGACTCCAAGATACAACAATTACAGTGACGTCCAGATCACTGGTTGTCATCCTACAACCCTTCCTATTTTGCCCCAGAAATATTAGAGATGGAAAAATATTGATAAGATAGCTAAGGCTGGCAGCTTTTATTTTTATGACTCCATTCTCTTCTTGTTACTTCTTTCCTTTTTGTGAAATAAAAGCTGTATTTTCTAGTTTGAGAACGAGAGTTGGGATGGAGGATGGCACCCTGCCAGGATACACTGTAAATCAATATTTTGACCCGTTTATGATGAATGAAAGAGAGTGCAAATCTCCTTAAACTTGCTCTACAGAATGTGAAAGGTTGGTGATGATTTCATTTTCAGTGTAAATGTTTTCCTTTGATAGAAGTTGATCTTCATATTTAAATCCCAGGCCAAAGTTAACCTTTTCTATTTACTCAACATATTCTCTGGGATTATTGTAGCCTCCGTGACCAGTGTAATGTGCCACAAAGAGTCTCAAGTATTGTACTGAGGTTCTGTCATTTGTGAGGTTGAGAGGATTCATTGACAGATGAATAATTTGCAGAGATGGATGAGAGGAAGACCGAGAGAAGAAAGGTAAGTTTTGCAGGAAAGAAACTTTTTCCCCACTGAAATCTCTATTTAACACAAGGAATGGCACTCTATGAATTCATATGACCCATAGCATCTTCATAATGCAAATAAAAGAGAAAATCTGATAGATTTTTTTTCCTTGCAGAGCTTATAGGTTCATGGAAATACTGATAAGAAGGTAGAGAGATTTTTTGCATCTAATCTTGACCTCACAGCTATATTTTCTCTACCAGGAATAGCATCCCTCAAGAGAAGGGTGCATTTGTTATTGTTGATAATCTTTCTAACTCTTAGACAATCTCCTCATGAATAGTTATAATGATTTAAAATATGTTCAAATGTTTACTTCAACTGTTCATTTATGTGTGAATTAACTGAAGCATTTTGATGAAAATTTCTTATTTTGGAGCAACCGGAATAATTAAAGTAAGTTATCATTGATCCAACTGCAGCAACTTTTAGACTAAGCATAACTATTAAAACAGTATGTCTTGGGCTTTGAAGTAGAGTTCTTTGTCTTCATTGTTATTAAAATGTGTCTTGGCTTGATCAAACCTTTGAGAGATTTTGGAAAAGCTATGTGATACTTGCTTAAAAATATTGTTTTAATTCTTGCTCCTTTTTTTCCTAATGTAGGGAAAGAATAATTCTAATTCCCCTCCTGTGAGAACTAGGGGCCATTCCTCTACAATGGGCTTGCTCATTCGTGAATTTCTTTGATTTTACATATTTCAATGTTGCCCATTTTGTCTCCCATTGTTTCAAAAGATGCACAATAGCTTATTTTGTTTCTATTTGTTAGCTCCTTTATACTGAGAGAAATAAAATTATAAATGGCTTTGATCTTTCACTAAAGATTGCAAAGGTCATGGAAGCTTTAGTATGTGGGGAGATTAGTTTTAAAAAGTGTAGGTATTTAATTTTAATTGCCCTTGATCTCAATAATTGGTGCCTAAGCAAAGCTGCTTAACATAGTTTTCATCTGATACCTTTTAGAATTTCTCACATTACTAGAGAATTAAAATCTTTCCTAGAGAAAAATGATAAAATACAGAAACTTGCTGTTTTAAAAACATAGCATTTAATAGGATTTGGAATATGTTTTGTTTCCTTAAAACTAGATGATTCCTCTTGTGGTTGTGTTCAAGGCTGTTTACTGATATCTTGGTTCTCTTTTCCTGGTCATAGTGCAAGATTGCCTCTTTTGGCATTTTGGTAGATAGCTTTGTGAGGAATGAACAGTGACTTGAAGTAGCAAGTTATGAGAATGGGAGTCCTTGAGAAGTCAAAGCCCTTGAGAACTGATGCCTCGTTCATCCTGTTCTTTTTTGCCTCTTGTGGCAAGCCATATTTCAAGAGGTGGAATTTCTAGAGTCTAAAACCCCAAGAGTGGACAAAATGTCATGTTGACCCAAGATAGACATGTGGCAGAGTGAAATGCAAACTGTTGTTTTAAATAGCTTTGATTTGGGACTTCATAAAACATGCTGTGTTTTTTTATATAAATTCTGAAATTAGAAAACTAATGTAAAACTTCTATAGTACACATACACACACACACACACACACACACACACACACACACACACCATGTGAATATGATATTCACTCAGATGGTAGTTCAACATACAGCAGCCTGTACTATGAAATAATAATCTATATTATACTGTAGCAAAGTATTTGGTGAATCTGCCTTCTGAGGTAAAATAGGGGGTAGACTTTTCACCCAGTGAACTTTAGGCAGTAGAGAAAGAAACTGGAAGAAGAACATCAATGTTTACACTGCCTTCCGTTGCTTGAATTGGTCTAGAAATTGAATAATGCAGTGAGATAAAGGATTTCCCTAGGTTTACAGAGAAGGATGTGTGTAAGTAGATGTACCTGAAATGCCAGGAATATAAAACATTGACAGTATCAACTAAGTTTAGGATCTTAGCAGGGGATATCATTGAGAGACATTTTCAGCATCGGAGTGATCAAAACTCAGTTACGTCACTACATCACTATACATCTATGAAAATTGCTGAAAAAAAAACACGAAAACCACCAAATGTGAATGAGAATATAGAAGAACAGGAATTCATCGCTACTGGAAAAGCCATATTGGAATTCATTTTCATAAACTAATGAATTTAAAAAGTCATTCTATATGACTCAGTAATTCTCCTACTCTTCTATTTCCAAACTGGCTGAAAATTTATATTCATACGCATCCATGTTTATGATAGTTTTACTCAGACTTGATGGAAAGTAGCAAAACATACTTGACTTGCAAAGATGGAAAGGAGCAAAAACATACTTGATGAAGAGAATAGTTAAATAAACTCAGATTTATCCTTCCTATGGAATATTAATCACTGAAAAGAGGAAGCGCTGTCAATCCATGGAAGGCTATAAGGAAATTTTAAAACATCTTGTGGTTGCCAGGGTTTCAGGGAACAACTCCACCCCCTGACACATACACACTAAAAGCATGCCAGACACTGTACTAGGACTTCTGAACAATGTATAAATAGTGATCCAAGTCCTGACTGGAATTTTTCTGTTGCTATTTGTGCAGCATTGAAGAAGGAAGAAATTCAGCAATTGGCTTATTTCTTTTCGGATATATAGATGTTTGGATCAACTATACTGCTTTACTGAAAAATATAGTATTCTTCATTTTCATAAATTTAAATTTGTATGAGTTATAAGAACTTCTTTCTGAGTGTCTCAAAGGCTATTTAGTATTTTTCATACCATTTTATCTTTATATGCCATATTATATGCAAATAAATCAATTGATACAGAAATAATCAATAATGAGAAATTTCTTCTTTGTCCATTAAACATTTATTAGAATATTCTCAAGGTCAGTTTGGGGAATCATATTTAATTATTACAGTACTTAAACTCATTATGCATGGCTTCTATTTCTATAGTCTCTGGGAAATCTTTTAAAAGTAACTATAATAAATTGAGAAAATCATCACTGATGTTCTGTATCAGGAGAGCAAAACATTATTAATTTTATATGCAACTGTTTGTTTCTTTAAAGTAACTTAATATTATCTACCAAAATTGCTAATAAAAATACAGTGGTAACTCATTTTTTTCCTCCAGAAGAAATGTTTTTTCCAGCAGCCAAATTAATTTTCAGCAAGATACTCTGTGACATATTCATTATTTTTCACACAGGCAGGGCTTACATAAAATTTGTTAAGATTATCAGTGGATTTTTCCTTAAGCAGCTTAGCATATAACATTTTATGTGAGATTATTATTTGGCTGTTTAGGTTTATAGTTAAAATATATCTGTTTATTATTAGGTTTTCCTAGCAATTGGCCAACTGTCTCATGTCATATGTAATAAAATTTTGAATGAGTAACAATATTTACTGTCTGTTGGTGTTTAATATGAAAAACATAAAAATATGCACTGCATATATTAATATATAAACACAAAGGAGAAAGTAATTCTCCTACAGTTATGTCACTTGAGGTTAATGATCATGCCTTTTAGCAAGAGCAAGAATAGATACAGACCTTCCAAAATGACACTCAGAAGCTGAAGTTTTCTTGATGACATTATACTTGGGCTAGGCATTGAATGTTTATCCAAATAGAATTGTTCTAAAAATTGTAGCCAAGGAAACCATAAAGTTAAAAAAAAATAACAGATGAGGACTAATTCAAACCAAATTTAATATTATGTCCCAGAAAGAATAAAGAATAAACACATGATATTTGTAAATCTAGACAAATTCTCTAAACCTGTAATAATTCAAATTCTCAGATAATACCCATGGTAGTCTGAGTTTTAAGATACCATGTCTATTTTCCTAAAGCTAACAAAATGCTTGGTGGTGGGATTTCAAAAGTAGGTAAGAGAAATAGCCTATTTACTAAAATTAGTTGAGTGTTCAATAATTTCTTTACAAATATTTCCTACAAGTATAGAGATGCATACATAGGGGCATATAGTCATTAACAGTCAGAAGAAAAGTCATGTATTGAGATAGCCATGGCCCACTCTTCCTGCTCATCCACATAAACCTAACTGGTCCACTATTTCTAGGTTTCTGAATTCTTTTGTTGTAATATTTTGAAGCGTGTTTGTATGTGTGTGTGCTCTTGTACTGACAGCAGCATAATTTTATAAATATAGTTTTCCCAGCTCTTATCAGTTCCTTTGTTGTTATGATTGATTTTAGTTTTTACCCTTTTCTAGCAAAATTATGAAAATGCCAATTTAATCTCATTTCCAATAAATATTAGCTCAATTAGCATATTTATTTGAGCATGGTCCATGAATGAGATAATGAGCCATGGATGATGAAAGTATGTATTCTTTAGTCTGTTAACTGAAGAAGAGTTGACAGAACCATAAATTAATGACAATAAGGTATGCATATGAGATATCAAGTCTATCAGCTAGATTCCCATCTGTTTATCTTTTATTTGTCTTTTCTCTGAGAGCAGGTTTCTGGTTTGACAAGTGGATTACTTAGAAGTTATCATTCACAGCATCACAGGGGGAAAAACACAGAAGTGGGAATTGTTATTCTTCTTAGAATTGCAAAGAAAATAGCATCTAGGACAAACCTCTGCACTAAACTGTAGAGATACATGAGCAGAGAACAGCCACAGTGTACTGAGAACAAGAGGTCAGACCTGAAGGGCAACCAAATGCTGAATATGGGAGCCTGGACTACTTGCAGAATTGAAAGCTCCTCAGGAGAAAGTACACTTTCATGTACTTTACTCTAGCAAGTTCTCAAGGAATCATCCCCTTCAGCTTCTGTTGGAGAGAGAAAGGCATCATTCTACAATGTACCGAGAGCTTTCTGTGCTCTTTATCTAAGACTTCATTCCAAAAGGAAATAATTTTATAAGAACTTCATTGAACTGGATTATACCATAGCACAACTCAAGGGTGGTTCCGTGCAGTGGGCACAGATATACCCAGTTACATCCCAGTTTAGTCTTCTCCCATGTTCAGAGGTTGAGACTAGCTTAGAAGCACAAATGAAGGTTACACTCCACAGATAGATGTTCAGTGAAGGCAGAGACAGCCACAGGATTAGCAAATGTTCCCCTAATTCTATAATTCACTATTTCAACTGTGTTCAGCATAATAAAAGGATACTACAACAGGAAAATTATAAGCCTTAGGTCCTGTTTCAGAAATATTCTCTATAGTAACTCAAAGCAAATGGAAGAGACAAATGCCTGCGGTATTGAAGTCACATAAAACATTAAATATATCCTAATTCTTAGCCAGGTAAATCAGAAGTGAAAACCTCAGTACTTTTTCAACTTGTAACAACAAACTTGCTGGAAACAGTAGAAGTCATAAACACATCTGAAAATATAATGGATGAATCATAACCAGGCTCATATATGGTACAAAGTTTTGAATTTTTGGAGCAGGCATTCTAAATAATCATTATTATGGGAAATGTGCAAGAACTGATAGGGAATGTGAGCTGAGAGATAGAAATCAAACATAAAACATGTCATTCAAGGGCTCATTGACAGACCTCCCATGACTTAGGAAAACACAGTGATCTTGGAAAATAAGGTCACCAGAAATTTTTTAAACTGAAAAGAAAGAGAAACAGAGAACTGGAATAGAGTTTGACAACTGTAAGGAATTACAGAGGAAGTTATGTATGAGCAATGGAGAAATGAGAGAGACATGAAGAAAGAAGAGAGAAGACATGTTGGAAATAAAAATGGCTGAGACTTTCCATATTCATAACACAAGCCACACTACAGACCTAGAAAGTTCAAAGAATTCAAAGATGGACAGTTAAGAATCTATATGTAGGTACATTGTATTCAAATTACATAAAAATCAAAGACAACAAATATGTTTAAAGGTAAACAGAGAATGGAGAGAAAACATTTACTTAAGAGAAATACAGATAAGAATTGCATTAGACTGATCAAACAAATGCTACAAAAAAAGCTATCACCAGCCTCCACTTCTATAGCTAGAAGAGAAAAAATTTCTCTTCACAAATGAAGAAAAATAGTTTCAATGGCAAGCACAGATTGATTAATTTATCACTCAAATTCAAGAAATAGTACAAGCATTCCTCAGAGAAAAGAAAAAAGATGACATAGAAGAGAAATTGATGTAGACACAAAGGAAGATAATTAGAGAAGAAAGATACGATTATAAAATGGCATAACATTTTATTAATTCATCTAGCAACTTGTAATTTGTGGACAATACTAGTATCACCAACATCCTGGGAGACCATAACTATGAACAAATGAAATGAATAACAGCAATGTCATAAAGAACAGCAGTAAGGGTTTGTGACTCCTCACTATCTGAGCTACTTAGATGCAGTATGGTGCTATATGTATTATTTGTGGATGCTCATCAGGTGCTTACCTTGTTGCATAAGTTCCCAATCTGCTAACAGCAAAGACTAAGACTAAATGAAAACTCAGTGTACGTATGACCCATATAGCGATTACACAGTACTGGTTGGATTGTATCAGAACACAGCTATCATGGAAGACAACAGAGCTTTGTTCTCAGTGAGGTAAGTAACACATGCTTCAAGACACGAGCAGCTATGATGATTTTGGGGATTATATCTATAAAATAATTCTACCACCAAGGATGAAAATGGTCAGGGAGTCACAGATTTCTGCACCAAACCTTGGTAAATATACCAAACCAATGAGCATCCATTGTGTGCCAAGAAATTTTCTGAGCTGATTCAGTCAAGTAAGCAAAGCAAAGACAGTCCCTGGAGGCATCACTTAGGTAGCTTTCCTGGCCATTCTAAGGATTTGTGCTTTTCCTGGGATTAAAAGAGTTACCATTGGAGGGTTTTGAACACAGTGGTGGGTGATGTGTTTAAATGCAACTTGAACTGACCATGTGATTTGCTTCCATTAAGAATTATGTGCATATCACATATCATTATTATCAACACACTGAACACTTTGTACTTCAGAATGAATACATGAACACAAATTGGGTCACCTCTTCTGCCTTTAATCCTTCACATAATGGACTACTATGCACTTCTCATAAGTAACAAACTCCTTAGCAAAAACTGACAAGCTCTGAGCCGAAACATTTTCCTATACTCTGGGTTTGCATCCCTAATGTTTGAACATATGTGCTGATTTTTGTTTCATAATGCCCACATGCTCAAATACTATATTTTACCACTTTGAACAGAATAATATAAACTTCATAAACTTAGTCATCCTGCAATATTAATTTTTAGACTGTTTAGTATTTGGCTAAAATCAGACAAGGGAGAGAAAGAAAGTGTGATAGTTTGTATTCTTAATTGAGGGAGGTTTTGGGATACATATTGATATTGGGACACATATTGACATATATGGACAAATGAGTTCTTGGGGAAAAATGCATTTGCCTATTTTTGTGCTATGAATACACTTTAAGCAAACTGTTCTGTTTATTTTGCTAAATCTAACAGTGATAGTGACCAGAAGTAAATGTATTTATCAAACAATTGTCATGCATTCAGAACTAAAATTTTCACAACTTATTTTAGTTGATTACTTTGTGTGTAGGAGTGTGACATGTATGTGGACATGCATGGGCACAGCACGTGTGTGGGGTCATATGGGAACTTTGTGGAGATGGAGTTCTCCTTTTGTCTTTACACGGATGCCAGGAATTGAACTCAGATCAACAGGGTGTCTACTGAGCCATCTTGCCAGCTCCCCCAACATATCATGAGAAAAATCTAAATATGTGTGCCATCACTATTACTCAGAAATATTCATGTTCCTCTTCTGTTGGCTGAAGTGGAAAGCCTGGCCTTATCTTTATTTTTTATATGAATTCTCTTTCTTCTCCATTAAAGTAGAATAATAGAAATACAATATTAAAGCTATTATATTCATAATGAAGGCACTAAGAGAATTGACTGAAATGGTGTCATTAAATTCAGGCTCATTTCCACTCTAGCATAACAGAATCTAAATTGACTGAAAATAACCACCACAAGCTAATTTGGGAATTCTTGATGTAACATATTGGACATTTCTAATGTGGTCAAAATTTATTCAATAATCTTCTCTCATTTTAAAGTGAACATTTTGTTTTCTGTCTTGTAAAATAATAGTAAAATACAATACATTTAGATGTTAATTAAAATAAACACCTGACTTTACTTTTGCATAGATTTTCCACTAACTATTTGTTTTATTCATGTACATTCATTGAATATCTATTTTAGGTGTTGTGTTAATATTTGTGATACTTAAACCACACGCCTACAGTATCATTGTTATACTACCCTGGGGAATTGTCTTGGTATTTCATAAGATTTTTAAGAGAAAACACATGAGAATATTGTTGATACATGTGTTTAGAAAGAGAGGTAAAGACGTTTCTGGGATATGCTTCAGACTCAGCTCCATAAGGGAGATTCTGGTGATTTTTGTGCAATTTTGTGCATTTCTTAGATTTTTTTAAAAGGGGATCTCAAACTACAATCTAGGCTATCTTCAGACCTGTAGTATTTAAATTCCTAATAAAGCAAAATGTTCACTTTAAAATGAGAGAAGATTATTGAATAAATTTTGACCACAGGAGGAATTCTCCTTCCTCAGCCTCCTGAGTCCTGGGGTTATAGGTATGTACCTGTATGCCTGGCTCATATCTTGTATGTTATTGCATTATGATTGTTGAGAACGAGCTCTGTCTCCACAGAAGAGAGGCCAGAAAGCAGAGTTGCCAAAGTTGAGTTCAGCAGTCCCTACAAGGGCTTTAACGCCCAGAGAAACTGTAACATTAATATGACTCCTCAGAAATTTTCTATTGTACTTAGAGTGCCATGCTGTATTGTACATACGGATACCAAATTTATGATGCTATTCACAGGTACTATGAGGGGAAGGTCTTCAAATGCGGAAGTTCTAAAGGCTCTGCAATGGTTGTTCATACTTATTATCCTGATGACTTGTATTGTTCAGTCATGTAAACTGGTAAGTTGTTGCTATGAATGTAATTCCAGTTGTCTTAGTAAAGAAGACTGCCATAGGCAATTAAGTTGACCTGGACTCAGAACATTGAAATCCATTCTGTCAGAACTAATAAGTAAGGCTTTACTGAGGATGAAAACATTCTACCTAGCAGAGCAGCTTCAGTTTGAGCCCAAGATGCTGGGACCTTCTTTTGCTAAAAGCTAGCCCTATAGATTTAATGCATGCCTTATTCCTTGTGTGAGAAAACAAGTTTGAGCAATGTGTGTGTGTGTGTGTGTGTGTGTGTGTGTGTGTGTGTCCCTTTGATTCCATTGTTTGTTTGTTTGTTTTTTTCTGAATCCTGACTGATACAGGCTGACAGCTGAGAGTGTATATTAGAAATCCCACTAATTGGATGATTAAATTATTTCTTATTATCTACCCTTTGCAAACAAATTCAGTCTTACCACTTGCTAGACAGAGACAGGAAGGAAAGGCTTGGAATAGCTACTGTAATATTTGACAGTTGTAACTCTTATATTCAGGTTGCAGAAATCCAATTTAAGCAGATCTCAACCCATATAAATTGAAAATCTGGAGTTAGTTCAGGTGCTGCTGAACCTATGGACTCAAATATAGGACTTTTTGGATTCCTATTCTTTATTTTTCACCCAGCGCTCCTGTGGGCTAATCACACGTTCTCCATTTGTTTATACTCCACTCTTTAGGATTTCAGAAGCTTCATACTAGCAAAGGCCAAAATCTGTCAATCAGGTATTCTAATTTTACAACTAGGATTTGTATTTTTTATGGTTGGATGGCTAACCTTGAGCCAGTCATAATGATCAGACAAGATACAATGTGCTGATAGGTTCCTGCAGTGTAGCGCAAATGCTTGCAATGGAGATAGGGGATTTATGGTAAACACAATGGGAGAAGCTAGAGATTTGGTCAAGATACTGTCAAATGACATCCAATCGAACATCCGAGGAGAAGAGGAAAATTTGTCTCAGCCTGCACTTTGAGAAGGAAAACCATTTCTCCTGAGATTTACCAGAAGTATCTACCAATATCATTTTCCATGAAAAGGAATGCAGCCATGATGTTTAAAGACATTATTCTAAATGGTAAATATGATAGACATCTTCAGAGACATAGGTATTGCTACTGGAATGAGAAAGTAAGATAGATGATGAACAATGGTTTGGTTATTCTATCAAATAATTTTGTCAGTTTTATCACTGTTTTGGGAGGTCTCATTCTGTTGGGCATGCTCTCCTGGAACTCACCACGTAGCTGTATTGGACTCACAGGAATCCTCATACAATAATCTTCCAAGTATAAATTACGTATATTGCCTATCATGTCTGGCTGGTAACCTGTCACACAACATTTCAAGAAATTCTATCACAGTGAGTAGTAAAATGAAGGTATGGAATATAAAATATTTCTGCATTATTTGAGGTTTGTAAATAGAATACAACAACCATAGACTATAAACATAGTAAACTTTTATGGTTTTTTTTTCTCTACCAGAAAAAAAATTGAATTAATGAGGGAAGATAGTGTGGACGTGAGAAATTTCTCTTGCTTTTTAAGATATAAGAAAGCACAGCACCACTGTGTATCAAGGAAGATAATTTTGGATGAAAGAGAAACCTGCCTTGGAAACTGTCAGAGCAAAATCTAGAACATGAGAAAGCATGTGTGGTAGAGATAAGTATCATGGAGAAAACATAAAGAGTGGTGAGGCAGAGGCTAGAGAGTATGGTCTGCAGGTGTGTATCAGGGAATTGAAGAGTTGCAATGATAACTGAGAGTATTTTATTCTCCCCAAATTCTGAAGACATCTGAGTTTTGTACAATATTTTAAAAGAGTGGAACAGAAGAAGAAAAGCATGGATGGCAGTATTTACAGAATACATTCTACATGCTGGACACTCTTAAGGAAATCTATTACAATTTATCTTTATAATCCCTAAAATTAAAAAATATTAAAAAGTATGAAATTTTTTCAATAAAAAAAGTAAATAAATAAAAAGTCAGGTGTGAAAAAGTAATCTAAATGGCATGAATATATTAATTCTTTGATATCTTTCATGTAACAGGAAGGTTACTTGTGTATCGTGCCATTTCTTTTAATTAGAATGTATGGTCATTTGCTAATAAATATATTAGACTTACCCAAATTAATGGGCCATGTATGACTATTTTTTTCCTCAAGTATATGACATAATAAGCCTTTCTAACCTTTGCAATGTTAGCACGTTAAGATTTAATGCCATTCATATGTGGGAGATTCAAGAGAATTTATAAATCACAGAAAAAAACTTTTACTTTGCTTTATTATCATTAATAATGTGTGTGTGTGTGTGTGTGTGTGTGTGTGTGTGTGTGTGTGTGTGTGAGAGAGAGAGAGAGAGAGAGAGAGAGAGAGAGAGAGAGAGAGAGAGAGATCATTGTGCATGTGCATTTGTGTGTGCATCTTTGTGGTGGCCAGAAGTCACAGCTGGATGTTGTCATCTCTTGCTCTCTACCTTATTTTTTGAGACAAGGTCTCTTATTGCACCTGATAAAATTACACAGCCTGGTTAGCAAACCACAGGAATCCTCCTGTTTCTGCCTCCCCAGTACTGCTATTGCATTATACTCCACTACACTTAGCAGCTTCATGTGGGTGCTAGCAATCAGACCTAGGTCCTCATGCGTAAATAGCAATCACTTTCCTGGCTGAACTATCCCTCTAGCCTCTCAAAAATTAGTCTTAAGAAGTCAGAAATATTTTACTATGAAAAGAATCTGTATGTAAACTTAGCTCATTAAATATTATCACCATCAGAAATCAATACAAATAAGGCAAAATCATAATGAAAGAATGTGTGGCTACTTTCTCATTCTTTTTAACAGTGAGAAGAAATAGTTAAGGTTGAATAGGACTTTGAAACTGTAAAGAAACATTAATATTTCTAAAATAAAAATTTTCAACAAAGTGTCATCATTTAATATATGAAATGAAGGGATATGCTGTTTTTACAAAAACTTGTTATAAGAACTGGAACCATTTTTATATGTTTTTGTGCAAAACCTTGTGGCTAGCACTTATAGAAAGACTGTATTATGTTGACTTCAAAAGTGAAAAGTAATATTGTTTTGTTCTTACAAGTAGGTATAGAGTTGATTTTGTTATCAGAATTTTACTCTTTGCTGGACCCTTTATTATAGTAGAATGTGTCTTTACTCTCTATGGTCCTGACTATTAAGATTTGAGCTGTCAGGAGTCTGACCTAAGTGATAACAGTGTTGTGTAGATCTCTTTACCCTGGGCAGGATAGGACAGCCTATTCTGACAATATATGCGTATGAAGCCCTACATATTTCCCTTTGCATTTTCTCTTCTTTAAAAATGTTTTTATTTTGTTATTTTATGCATATGGGTGTGCTGGAAGCCTTGCTCCAGACAGTTTTGATGATCAGGGATGGATGTGTGAAGTCAGCGCGATGAATAAATTGTGACCACTTGTTTAAACAAGTGACCCGGGAGAGCCTGGGCTGCTTTTATTTATACAGTTTCTATTCTAAAAATGTTTACAATAATACCAGTTTGTTCCTTGCCTCTTTCCCCTTCTGTCCCTCAGCTTTTCCACTAGGAGCCATTACCTTTTTGATCTATATCTCTACTGTTAGAATCATAAGCAGTGTTGCAAGCCACAAAGGAACTTTTCTAACTAGGCACACCTGCACGTAGAACAGTGTGCCCACTGGCAGCATATGCAGCTGATTACAGCATCATGCCCAGTGAGAGAGAGTTTTGTCTCTTTTGGTTAGCATTTACATCTAGAAGGGTCTGGGTTCTTGCTATCAACCTACCAGCCAAAGTTGGATCAATTCATTCTACATTCTGTTCCACTCCATCTCCTCTGGGGATATATCAGGTTTTCCCTTTTATCCCCTAGGCAACATAACTTGTAAATTTACTCTTAATGGTTGGCACTGTTTATCCCTTGTTCATATATCCATCTCTCTTAACTTCTTAGGATATTGGCATAGTTATTAGAAATGATGAGACTGTGGATTTCTATTATTCTGCTTCATCCTCTGTTCCTAGACTGTTCCGATTAACTCCTGATATCATCTATTTAATAACATTTCTCAAACACTGTTTTGGTTAAAATCATTCTTTCCAGAACAGCTATGCAAATATGTAATATTAAACTTCATGACCTACTGTGACTCATTCAGGCCAGCAGTATGGCTAGCATCCAGAAAGCAAGGAGAACACATAGCACATATGCTCCCGGGGTCATTCTTAGAATTATACAGCAAATTGTCCACAGGTCTTCATCAAGTGGGTCAGGGTCTCCAGAGCTTTGGCCCAAGGAGAGTGGTTCTCACTATTTTCAGGCCTTGTTCCCCAAAATGTCACATGGCTCCCACCATGAGTGTTTTCCCTATATGTATGTCTGTGTACCATAAACATGCAGCCCTTTAAATTTCAACCCAGTCAGTCAAGACTCATGGCATCCCTGTTCAGAATTCCAAATATTCTTCACCTAACTTCAATTTTTTTGTCCCTTCTCTATCTCAGACTTCCACGTGATCTTTCATACAAAGAAACTGTGATTCACATGTTTTGTCTAAGTTTATCACTATGGTGAAACTGTGAGAGTCAGTGTTCCAAGAAAAGACCAACATTGAGGAACTATGGCTGAGGAGGCAATTCACATATGGAAAAGGCATTATCTTGTGATTGTTTGTGGATGCTTTGCTGATGCCCAGGTGAAAATCAGTTAGATTCAGCATTCCACAGACTTCAAGCTACAGGTGTAGAAAGCAGAGCACAGGCAAACAAGATGCACGGTGGTAGAGTAGTATGTGCACCATGGAGAAATTATTAACATAAACACCTATTCCACTAAACCTCTGATAATGATTTGAAATAAATTGAGGTAATTTAAAGCATATCTTTTATGAGGTTCTTAGGAATATTATGTTATAACTGTGGAAAGCCAGTTCCCACTTTTTCCCCTAGGGTACTCTTGAGGAGTGAGAGATAAGAGATTTAGATAGAAAATATAGAGGGGAGAGAGACAGATGGAAACACAGGATAGCTTGAAGTGCCTAGATCCTTATCCACTGTCTCCTTCTGTCTCTTCTAAAAGGCTTTTTAAAGGAATGCCAAGGGGTGGAGCAAAAGACCTCCCCCTAGCACAGCCAAGTGCAGACCCTTCCAAACACCTGGTAACCATGCATGTTGTCAAGCAGTCCTCTAACGCAGCTCTGCTGGGTAAAGCAAGCTCAGCTCTCACTAGGAATCTTTGTGGGCCTCCATATATAACTAAATAGTTTTCAAAGTTCTGTTTTCAGAGCTAGGAAATTATCCACTCCCTCCAGAGAGATTGCTAATATGTCAAAATTTAGAAGTATTTGATCTGGCCTCTGTATTTTAAGGCTTATTCATGCCTTTATTTTCTTATATAATATGCTTTAGATTTTATGTGTAAATAAATAAAAAACATCATTTCTATTTCTAATGGGTGTGGTCATTTGAAAAACAAGCTACTTGAAATTGAAATAACATTTTTTATGTGTGTGGAGAAAATGTCATATTTTTGGCTAACCTAGCCTTGAACTTTAGATTTTGCCTGAGCCTCCTAAGAACTAGAATTGTAGATGCTTGTCATCAACATTCCTGGCCATGCTTTTTTTAAGTTGAGTTTATAACTTATAATCAAGTTTTCAATAAAATTGAACCTAATAATTTTAAAATAACATCATAAATGGTGTAAGATTTTACACATGAAAATTTAAAGGAAAAGGAGGGCCTTAGATTGTGTTACTAGAAATTTGGGGGAATTTGGGACTTTCATGGTCATCAGATGATACCAGGGAAATTAGAATTCGCTCTTGGATTTCTTAGTCTCACTAATGAATTAACTCTTGAAATGACTCAAATGGAGACTAGCAGACACTTTCATTAGAGTTTAAAATACAGATCCCAGCATTGAGAAGCTAAAATATCAGCCACTTCTAAGAAGAGAATAAAGAATAGAAGGTGTTATGGGGAGCCCACCTGAGAAGACCACTCAGACACAGTCTATAGCCAAGTGAAATGCTTTATTCCAGCCAGCTGAGACTACATTCAGGTGTTTGGGACCCAAGTGTAGTCTCTAGTGTTTAGATAAAGGGGCTTTTCAAGGCAAAAGCCATGTCCTGTGATCTTGCTCAGCAGCTGCAGGAGGGAGGTTTTGTGCAAGCAAGCAGTTTAACAGAAGCGAACATTAGCAGTTAGCTGGAGAGGGAGGATTTCACAAGCAGGTAGTTTAGTGGAAGCCAAGATGAATTAGCTGAGACATCTTGATCTTAGGATCCCAGAATTAGATAATGTCCATGGAAATTTTCCATTCAGGAGGTCAAATTCTAGTCAAACTTAAAATGGCCTCAGCAAGAACACAAAATGGAGGAACCTCTGCACTGTCCTGCCCTGTCACAAAGAGAAAAACAAAGCTGATGCAGTTTGAGTTAAGCCAGCAGGAAGGTCAACCACATGGCTGCAGACAGCCACTTGATGAAGAGGGGGGTCTTTAACAAAAGTAAAGAAGCCCAAAGTCACATAAAAGCCACACTTACAGTCTGGCCAGCATTTGAAACAAGGAGACAGGAAGAAGAGTAAAAGAAAAAAATTGCATCTTTCTGAGAAAGTTGGGAAGATCCAACAGAAACTTATGGTAGCTTCTAGGAACTGAGTTAGGGAGCAGGAATTCTGTGAATGAAGTTACAGAATCTCACTGAAGAATCAATTATTTCTCTTAAATTTTTAGCATACATTAAGGTGAAATCATCTTCATGGGTGTAGTCCTTGTCTTCCTAAGGTTGGTCCCTTAGCCATTTCTTTGATCATACCAAACAGGAATGTTAAGTCTCCACCTAAGCCAGATATTTTATTCTCTTAGCCAGAAAGAAATTGTTTTCCCTTAAGGAGTTTTGTCCCTTAACTGCTGTGTGTCAATTACATTTGGAAGAACTTCATGGCCCTCCTTCTGCTTTTAAAACTGTAATAAGAGAATAATGAATATGGGTAAGAACTTTTGTACATCACAGTCTTTTTCAATTTTGTATGTGCACTTCTTAATTGAATGAAAGTGACATTATAACCAGCAGTGAATCTTTTCCCATCTGAGTCAAATTTTTACATAGTATCTGCTATGTTAAAATGGAATTGCATTAGAAGATCTGAACAGTGAAAATTGACTTAATTTGAGCTCATTACAATAAGAGAGAGAAATAATGGCAAAATTGGAAGAAGACTCAAGTATATTTCACTGAAAGAAAAGGTAGAAAGAGAAGAAAAATACCAAACAACTATGTGGATAGGGAGGATGGTCAATGTGATTTAGACAATTTGAATGTGCTAATTTATTTTATTGGCATTTATAGCAGTTAGGCTCTTTTCCTCTAGGGTAGAAAAAGAAGCTCAAATTTTCAAGATGATTTCAATTTAAAAAGAATGACTGTAAAAGTCATCTGTAGTAGTTTAAAATAATTCATTGAAGGAATATTTACTTGTTTATAATACTTCAGTTTTTGCCAGAAATTGCCAGAAATTTTTATATTTTTTCATATTCTCATCCTCTTTTCATTTTTAATTCTTTATGTTTGAGATTCTAATTATATAAATTTCCCTTCTCTTTTCATGATGACCTTTACAATAAACATGAATCTTAAAGCAATGCAGGGTTGTCCACTGAATATAACTTGTATGATTTGTAACATTTTTAGAGTCCTAGAGTAAAAAATAAATTACAAATTATTTGAAGTAAAAAAAAAAATAAACAAACAAAGGATGATTGACAGTTACTGTAGAAATATATACCTGTCCTGTTTAAGCTGCATATCTCAAAGGACAAAGAAGGAATTGTTAAGTGTGAATGCTCTAAAGCAAATATTCTAGGAAGGGACATTCAGGGTTCCAAAGAAGAAAAGCCTTCTGTCTAAATTTGAGTTAACTTGAGGAGAATGTGAAGATGATTAACTATGTCAATTATATCAGTAACTTTTAAATTACATAAATATTCTTATTATTGTCCCAGAAACAAGTATTTTACAAAATGATTTTTTTTGTATTTTGTATTTTTTACTTTACATATGTCTGGTGATAAGTAAAGCCTACTGTCTCAAACTTACTTGTTTGGCTGGTTTTGTACTTTATTTTGCTCTAAAACATCCTGCTTTCATCAAATTAAAGTCTCCATATCGCTGGATAAAATGATTTTGAGAACTATTCTAGGGTAAAAAAGTAGCTAATCTGCTATCAGAGACAAAAATGGCCAATGACCTGTCCAGCTATTGAAGAGTAATGCATTTCTATGGTAACTGGAAAGGACATCCATGGTCCTGAAGTCCTTTATGGGACACTGGACATGAGCATAAATTATGAGAAACTAAGGCATGACCAGCCATTTTTGTGAGGAACAAAATCAGGCATTTCATTGAAAAAACAAAACTATTAGCTTGATTTCTTTGAACCCCTTCTCTCTTTTTTCTTACTAAATGCACTTGCATTCCAAGAGTTCTGGCTTTTCTTGGCTTTAAACTTTACAGCTGCTGATTTGAGCTAATTATGTTTTTAAGATGGGCGTAAGCACACAAAAGAAATTCTTCACAAAATATTTAAGGAACTACATCTCTGGAATTATTTGGAAAAGATAAGCAAGAAAATGTGTGTTTCATTTCTTGAGCAGAAAAAGACAAAGAGCTAAGGTTGTATTTGTTTATGTACGACTGCAATCATAGAATAGAAGATACTTGGAATACACACTTCTAGAAGTACTTAAGTACAGAAAGAACTTGTGTGCATGCCGTAGCGGTGAGGACAAAATGAAATGAAGTAGTATGATGAAAAGTGGTAGAAACAGGGCAAAGAGAAGCTATTTCCTGCTATTCTGAAGTTCAGGCAACATCTCAGTGAGGAAAATAGATCATTTTATCATCACTCCTCTCTTAGTTTTGCCATACTTTTAGTTTTACAGATATTTGTGCTAAATATCAATTGTTATACTAATTATACACCATTATCATATCAGTTCACAAATGTTATGAACTGTATTCACAAATGTTGGTATTATATACATTACACACACACACACACACACACACACACACACACACACACACCTGTCAAGCTCATTCTTCTCTATCTGCTATTAATAGTGAAGCAGTCCAAAGTGAAGGTGTTCAAAGGCTGAACCTCTCCCTCACTCTTCTCCACACTGACAGAAGTCAATTACATCTGTGTTAACTGTTGACGAAAGAAACATCTCTCACCTCCAATGAATACAGAGATGGTTTATTCTTGAACCAGTATGAGGGATACTGGCTTGGGAACACAGATTTAGGTCACCTCAATACACTACTGTAATGAGGCAGCAATTTCATGAACTGTTTATAGTAAGAGAACAAAAGAAGTCATAAAATAATACACTTTTCAAACATGGTTGCGTACATCAGTTAGGCAGGTTATGGCAAAGCAGAGAAAACCATGCTATAGGCTTCAGGTGCTATTTGACAGCATTCTTTGCTTTTGTTGGGGGGGATATAGGGGTCTGTCTACCCTTCCCACGTATTTCCTTTTATTGGCAATAGATATTTTTTATACAATATATTCTGATCACAGTTTCCCCTGCCGCAGCTACTCTAATATCTTCCTAGCCTACCCTCCCCTGTGAATCCACACCCTTTCTTTCTCCTTAGAAAACAAACAGGCACCTAATAATATTAATAACATAAGATGAAACAAAAACAAACAAACCATGAGAGTAAGTCAAAGTAAACAGAAGAAAAGGATCCAGAGAAAAAACACAAGGAAACCAAATTATATGCAAAGACACACGCGATCGTACTCACAGGAATCCCATAAAAGCATAAATCTGGAAGCCATAGTATATACTCCAAGGATCTGTAAAGTTAAAAAAACAATGCCCTGACTAAACATGGAGACAACGAACCTCCAAAGATGCCACTGAGTTTGTTTTGTCTTGGCCATCTAGTGGTGGGTGTGGGGCTTCCCTTAGAGTAGATTCTGTTGGAGACAGTTTTTCATTTGTCAATAGTTATCAATTAGAGATAGCTTCTGAGTTATGAATGGTGGCATGTGTTAATTTCTTCTCTCAGGTCTGAGATTCCATCTGGAATAAACCTACGCAAGTCCTGGGCATGCTGCCACAGTCTTTGTGAATTCATAGGTGTGTGTTGGTTCCACTGTGTTTACAGGGACTTGTTTCCTTGGTGTCTACCATCAAGTCTGCCTCTTGTAATCTTTCAGTTTCCTCTTTCACAGGGTCCCTTGAGCCCTGAGGGGAAGGATTTGATGGAGACATCCCATTTAGGACTAAGTAATCCAAAGTTTCATTCTCTGCACATTGTTCAGCTGTATTTTTTTTCCCATCTACTCCAGGAGGAAGCTTCTCTAGTGATGGATGAGAAAGATACTGATCTGTGAGTATAACCAGAACGTCCTTAGAAGTCATTTTATGCTACTTTTCTTTAACATAACAATCGTATTTGTTTTTTTTTGCGAGGCCCCTGGCCTATCTGTTTTTTTAGCCATTCAAATAGTGTCAGATATGGGTTCCATTTCATTGAATGGGTTTTAAATCCAATCAGATAAAGATTGGTTAATTACACAAGCTTTGTACCACTATTAGAGTAGTGCATCTTGCAGGCAGGTCATCATTGTAGAACACAGAGTTTATTGCAGGGTTCGTGACTGCCTTTCTCCTTTGGAAACATGCAGAGTATCTTCTGGTACCATGAGTACTAGTCCATTGGAGGAAAGCTCTAGATAGGTACCAGCTTGACTTCTCTGTGTTCAGTAAGTTGTATAGGCCTTGTTTTCCAAAATAGGGCCTTACCGTTAGTTTGTGGAGATCAAGCAACAGTCTTGACAATACCACCTTGTTTGGTGGTATTTGTGAGGCCTCTTTGGCCAAGAACTCATTAACTCATTAGATGTCACCCATTACTGGTACTGAAAACTTCATTTGGTAATAAGAGATGCACAATCGAGTCCCCATATATCCCATTATTTGGCAATTTCACACTCTCACCAATAGACAGATAATCCAGACAAAACTAAATGGAGAAGTGCTAGAACTAAGTGACATCAGGAACCAAAGGAACCTAACAGATATTTACTGAACATTTCATCCAAACACACATAAACACTTTCTTCTCAGTAGCTCATGGAACTTTCTACAAAACTGAGCACATACTAGGACATAAAGCAAGTCTCAACCAATACAAGAAAACTGAAATAACACACTGCATCCTATCAGACCACCACAGATTAGAGGTGGGTATCAATGATAGAAACAACAGAAATATTACACACTCATCGAAATTGAACAACTCACTACTGAATGAAAATTGTGTCAAGACAGAAATCAAGAAGGAAACCAAAAAGTTTAGAATTTAATGTCAATGAGAAGACAACATACCTTAGAACAAATGCCACATGGGTCAGCAGGGAGAACAAGGTTCCTCCGTGAAAGCATTCTCAGTTTTCCATTTGGATGTGAGTCTATTTCTTGCTGGGATCCTAGCAGCTCCAGTAGGCATCCAGTAGTATGCCAAGCAAACAAAACACTGTTAATAAACTATATTGTAGGAAAACCAGGCATATAAAATATTGAACAAAGTATTTTTTTCTGAGCTCACTGTAGGGTCACATTGCCTGGTTCTTGCTATTAATATTTAGTGAAAATGTATTGTTAATGCTGACATCTTAATAGAATTCCATGTGGAATCTTGCATGTAACATACTATTTTAATAATTACCGTGGTACGTAAGTATAAGATTTTACTAAACTCAGCCACCCTTTCCCAGGTTCAACTATTTTAATGATAGTCAGAGAGTAGTCTTGTAATAACTTTGTTAAGAACTGGATCTTCATCATTAATTTATTGTCATTTTTTTAAAATTCAAGTGCACCCCCAAGGCTGTTGCAGAAGCAGAAATCCATTCGCTTTGTTTTCTGTCAGTGGGGTGACTCCTCTGTGCACAATGATGCAGTTCAAACACAGCTCAATATATGATACAAACAAGAAGATAAATCATAGAGCTGGGATGCTAAAAATAGCTCACGATTACCTGCCAGCTCCCTCTCTTTCATCAAAAGGAAATAGCACACAGCCACAGAATACAAATGACCAAATATAAAGCTGTGGGGTGTCCAACAATTAATTTAAGGCTAAGCTTTGATTTTTGTGTTGTTAAATGACTCTCTGTGGGTATATTTTTAGAGGGAAGGTGTACATGGTGTTATCGGTGACATTAGAAGAATTCTACACGGGTACTGAAAGCTGTCTTGCTCCCTTCTGTTCCAGAGTACTGGTGTGTTCACACCTGAGCATGATGTAATCTCTATAATAACCCCTCACATTCCCAGAAGACTCTTAATGAGCTGGGACAGGGTTATGAAGAAAAGAGCTATGGGAGTTGCAAAAAAAAAAAAGTCGGAAGAACCTTTGGCTGGGCTACAAAGAGAAGAAGAAAATTAAGACTTTTTTCTATGTGTTCTATATACACATAATTTACTTCACACTACAATAATTATAATTTAAAACTGAATAATAAGCAACTATATTTTAATAATTACCAAAGTTAATTTTTTAACAGCACAAAGTTCACAATAACAAATAAAGGTTAAAGGCCACATGTTCTTTTGAATGATATCTAAGGAATCTCTGTGAAGTTTGGTTTTCTCTCATTTATGCCCGCTGTGACCACAAAAGGTAAAGGAGCTTACATATTTCATGAACTGCTTTCATTCAGATTCCACTGTGTCAACTAGCCTATGACATTTGCTTTCCTAATTTATATTTAGTTTCCAAATACCCCCTTACTCTAGGAATACAGTAGCTCCTCACTTTAAATAGCCACAGGCCTGTATTCATATTCCAGAACTCTGGGCCCATAGTTGTTGTTCTGAAGTAGTGAGGAAGGATTTTCCTGTAAAATGGCAGGAAAAATAAGTAAAAACCTCTAAAAATGGTTTGTTAAGAACGTGATTAATGGCTGAAGAGGTGGCTTAGGTTTAAGAACACATACAGTTTTTACAGTGGACCTGTCTGTGTTCACTTCCCAGCACCCAGGTTGGGTGACTTACAACTCCCTGTAACCAGTTCCAGGGGTATCTAACATTTCTTACCAACTAATGCTCTTGCAGTCAGATGCACATATGCACAAACATATGTACACATAACTGAACCAAAATAGACCTTTAAGGAAAAAAAGACTGTGCCTAATATTGTGTAACTAATATAAATATGCTATAAATATAAAATATGCTAATAACTACAAAGCATGAAGTATACTCAAAGTATCACACAACCAAGCATTCTTCTCAATGAAAAAACATCACAGAAGTCCAGTTCAGGATAAAATTGACAGATGCAGAGACCCACAGCCAGGTGCCAGGCAGAGCTCCAGGAGTCCAATCGATGAAATAAAGGAGGGATTCTAGGAGCAAGGGACATCGAGATCATGATGGGAAAACATACAGTGATGGCCAGCCAAACTAGTGGAAACTCATGAACTGTGGAACAATAGCTGTGGAGCCCCCATGGGACTGAACTAGGCCCTCTGGATAAGCGAGACAGTTGTTTAGCTTGAAATGGTTTGGGGGTCCCCAGGCAGTGGGATCGGGATCCGTCCTGGTGCATGAGCGGGCTTTGTGGAACCTAGTGCCTATGGTGGGACTCTTTTCGCAGCCTTGGCGCAGGAAGGAGGGGCTTGGACCTGCCTCAACTGAATGTACCAGGCTCTGCTGACTCCCCATGGGAGACCTTGCCTTGGAGGAGGTGGAAATAGTGGATGGGTTGTGGGAGAAGGCTGGAAGGAGGGAGGAGTTGGGGATCTGTGGTTGGTATGTAAAAGGAATAGAAAATTTCTTAATAATAAAAATAAAAAAGTAAATAAAAAACAAAATTGACTGGCAGTGCCTATGGTGTGCTCTAGGCCACACCATAATAAAATGCTTATACTGTTTCAGAGCATTATTAGCAATTTTCACTTTTGCAAAGTAAAGTTCGTTATCCTAATTGCTATGTACTCAACTTGTCTAATGTACCTAGATTTAGGAAGACCTGCATCATCATGTTTGTCAAGTGAAAGTCGATTGTAAATAGAAGTAAATCTAAATCTATGAGTATTTAAAATAATGAATTTTGAAATGTTTTTAATGAGATCATCTAAACATTTTTTCTTTTCAATAACAGCTTTTAACCACAACATTAAAAAATTAGGATTATGATCTTTTACATCTGTTTCAATCAACAGAATTTTAGGCACATTTTTAGATTTCTGAGGTATCATCTGTTGCATCTACACTGCGGACTGTCAGGTCGGTGTCTTTCTGTTTCTGTCCAAGAAAGAGATCATCAAATACACTTGAAGACAAGGGGAAATGTAGAGATGATTTCTACGGTGCTTGCCTGCTTAGAGTCTAGGGCTTCCTTTTAGACACTAATTACATATCTTCCCAGATATCACCCCTTACATATATACCCAGCAATTATATTAAATTAAGTTTTGAGACAATTGCTGCAATAGGCATATTAAAACATTTCATTACAGAGTTTGTTACTAGATTCATAGATGGTTGTATTTTACTCCAATCATTAGAAAATGCTCTCAAATTTTATTATATATAAAATATAAAAATATATACATATATGCTAGTATATATATGTGTATATATATATAAAGATAATATGGACACACAGTTTAATAATACATAATTTGAAAATGCTACTCTGTTGATAATCCCTAATTCAAGTACTGGGCAAATTCTTTAAGTTGTCTGCTCAGATTTTGCTTATACAGTTTTATATACTATGCCAATGCCATCATTTAATTCATACAGTTTTGTTATATGTATTGACTTCTTTTTGTAGCAGATAAATACCTGCCATTTCATCTATTCAATATGAAAATCATAATTTATAGATACAGCTGATATCAATGTTAAGAATATGATGCTACATGAACGATATTAACTATTGAATAGTTTGTGATTTTTTAGTTATATTTTAAAGTGTCTTTAAATTATTATTTTCCTTTTCTCATAAAAAAAAAATCTTTTCTACTCTAGGTATGGATCCAGGGTCTCATCCTTCCCTTCTAGCCCATTTTCATTCCTTTGTGTCAGCCTCCAAACCACAAAAACACTTTCTACCGGGGACCACCAGTGGTCACAGTGGGCTGAGACACAGGTAGGCATTTTCAGTATCCTTCCTGTGCTATGTTCTGATATCTCCAGACTTACACTTCATCAGCATACACAAGATCCTCATACTCACAGATAAGCATTAGAAAAATCCAGAAATGTTAAATGTGAAAGCTTTTCTCTTCAACATAAAGGATTTACACCTGTTTTGCTCAGAAATCTGGGAATAGATGTGTCTAATAACCTGGTGATCTTTTGCTAGTCTGTAGATTCAAGCTTCACTTGACTGCCCCAGAATCGTACTTGACTCCTCTAGAATCCTGAGCACTCCTTCTAAGTCAATAGAACCCATTTTTATGACATAGGTCCTACGTACATTGCGAAAGACATGTGCTTTGCAAAAGGAGTTTCTACATAGTCATGTCCTCAGCTTTATTGTGATAATTGTCACAAGGAAACTTTTTTCCAAAGTTATATTGTGCTTAAATATGTCAAAAATAAACTGCCAGGGTCAGATTCTAGCAGTTTGAACCAGTCCAGTTACCTAAGATATGCTGAACTAGATTTCCCTCTTGCTTCTCAGAGCTCAATTCTCAGCACGCTATTATCATTTGCATGGATCCCACAAAACTTAGTAATTTAGCAACATTGCCTACAGGAGTTACTCCTCCGACCCAACCTTCACTCCCTGGGGACTCCTCCTCTTTGTGTGACCCCCCCCCCAGCTCTTTCCTGGTAGTTTTCTCAGCCTTTCCTCTCACCTTAAGCTCATCTCCATTCCTTTTTGTCATCTGAGGACCCACATAAGCACACTTGGGACCAGTGACCACACAGTCACCACATTGTCTAGGATATTGAGTGAGCAACAGCAACCAAGGAGCAGAAACCCACCCAATAAAGACAAGGCCAGATATCTACATAAAGAAACACCTCAAACATCATAACTCCAGCTGCTTAAATCCAGCACAAAGCTGCACATATGAAAGGCCAAGGCAATATGCCACTTCCAAAAGCCAGTAAAAGATCCTGAAAATGCAATTCAGCTGAGGCAGAAGACAAGGACTTCAAAATAGCAATTATGAATATGTTCAAGGACCTTAAAGAGGATATAAATAAATGCCCCAGTTAAGACCATGGAAACACAAACAGTGGAATACAATAATGAAAACATTTTAAGACATGAAACTAGAAATATAATCAATAAAGAAAACTAGAAACACTAGAAATTAAAAATATAGGAGGCCAAACAAAAATCTCAAAGGCAAGCCTTACCAACAAATCACAAATCATTGAAGAGATAATAGTAGGTCTTGAAGACAAAGGAAGGGTCATGGGTCCCACAGTTCCTTTCAAAGGAGAGCATGCCTTTAATGATCTAGAACCTACTACTAGGTGTACTTCCTGAAGGTTTACAGCCCCCACCCCAATATAGTTACTACTGGGACAGTCCCCAAGCAAGTGGGTAGATTTGCGGTACCTCCATCCAAGCCAGTGCAAGCACTAATTCAGAAATCTTCCTTCTAGAAAGGATTGTTTCCTCCATTTGTAGGATTCTCCACTGAGTCGTTTTAGTCTCCTATGGTTCATAGGAGGTGGGAAAATTCAAACTCAACTCATGCTTCATCCTACTAAAACTCAGCACTGGGATCATTAGAAAACCACTCACTGAAGCCAACACACTATCGGAGAAACAAATGTTCCCTTTCTTGATAATGAGAATAATTTTTAATATCTCTTAAAAATCTATACTTCATGAGAAGATTCTACAGGGGCTCCAACTGAACAATAGTGGAAATGCTGTATCAATACATGTGTGATTGGGAAATAGAAGACCGCATTTAAGTATTTACTTTTATTTAAGTATTTACTCTTATTTTCTACCACAATCTTTGTTAGACTCTCCAAAAATCATCTGGAACATTCATGTGCTGTGTTTCTCAATTTATATACAATTATTCTGTGCCTTTTAAAAACTACTGGATGTTCCCATCCATAAGCATTTTGAATATGAAAAGAAATTATATTTCAAAGGCATTGTATACATTTTAAAGATTATAGTATTCTAGTGGTGGAAAATTGTCATGCTTGAATAATTATTAGTAGTTATATGAATAATGAAAAATTTGTAATCCTCTGAATTGCCCAGAAAAATACTATAATTTTAAATTATTATTTATTAGTATCTGTATCCATATTCAAATAATATATTTTCATTTAATATACATATTTAACAGCATACTTTCATTCATGAAGTATATTTTAAATTAATTAATGAATCTGAAAGATCAAATAATATTCACAAATGGAATAAAGACAATATGATAATCCTTATGTGATAACCATTCAAATATTTTGAGGAATCCATTTGAAGATGCCTAATTTACAAACACACACACATACACACACTTTCCATGTAGTGCATATGTTATACATCATTTCTTCACTAGTTTTTCCACTCAACATTATGTTTTAGACTACAAAGAGAACATTTTTAACATATTTAATAATAGCTTCAGAAAAATTATAATACAAATAAATCTGAAGGTAATAGCTGAGATATATTGGAAATATAGGTAAAAGAGATTTTTAAAAAATCCTTTTGATTTCTTTCATCCATTCTTACTTATATTAAAATTTCAACAGTAATTCTGTTATGGAAGGTGCATTGTGTGTGCTAGAACCAGACAACGGAAATAAATGCAGCTTGTCATTTGGAATTATCAACCCAGTGAAGAGGAAACAGAATTTAGCATACTAGCAGCATGTATAGAAACCACCAGGGGCACAGAGAGGAAGAGACAGTGCTTTCTAGGATAAAGAATGGGAAAACCTTCTTTAAAAAAAGTGAGTTGAGCTGTGTGTGTGAAAGAAAGATATTTGTTGGGTATACTTGGAAGACTCAGGGTGAAATAGAAGAATTAGTCTGTGATATTCAAATGGCAATATGTTCAGCAGATTTAGTGAACAATTGTAAAAGAATGTAATTGTTGATAATGATGGCACAACTCAGTTAAAGTTAGCCCAATTAGTGAAACATTTAAACTCATGAAATAGACATGATTCTGATAAAGTTCACTTTCTTTCAGTGATATGTACTCCTTATATTATTAGACATGGCTACATTGTCTGCCTTCCTTCTATAACGGTGAGATGAGATATTCATTTCAGTAAACATGAGTATGTTTTAATTAAAACGCCTTCTGAGAAAAATAGAATGTCACATTTTTAAATAGAACTTAAGGTTGCTATGGTAACTAATAAACTGTCACTATTTATTCTAAATAACATTAAAAGTAGCTCTAAAAGATGGTAAATCATTACCAACATCTCTTGGTTATTAGTTATTGATATTAAATTAAAATATATTAACAATTGGGAGATTGTTTCATGTGATGGAAACTGCAGAAAATGATGAGAAAAAGGATAAAGTGGAAACGTCTTTACAAAGCTTGATGGATTAGCTGTAGAAAAAAATGTATAATCTTCACTTTGCAAAAGAGAGTCTTTTCCATAATGAGATCATCTGTTAGGTTTAAATCATTTAATCACAATAGATGGTCTTTTTCCTTTGTTTCTATGGAAGTGTGTAAGACACTGACATGTAAGTGTAGCTCAGTGAGAGCAACATTAAAATGTCTGTAAAACCTTGGGGAGCAAGGCATCCCTGTGTAATTGTCTCTGGCAGATCTTGTGTCACTGGAAACAAAATAGTAAATTGTAAGTATTTTAAAAATATTTTAAAAGTAATTAATACATAAAATATTGTCAGAGGCCTCCTGATAGCTTTTGAAACAAAGTAGAGCAAGGCTGAACAGTATATAATCATGTTCCTACTTACATGATGGTCCATAAACCCTACAACATTAAAAGAAGAGAAGTCAGGCCCAATGTTTCATCCTGGGTAGAAGAGGGGACCATGAGGCCTCACCCTCTTCAGGGTTCCAGGGGATAGTGAATGATTTTAGGAGAAGAGGGTGTTGTTTGCTTCATAGGTGGGTGCACTGAAAAATAGCCCATGCACCAGTACATAAATTCCTACCCATGTTTGGGCAAGAAATGCCCATTAAACTCAGTGTCGTTTATACAAGAAAAAAAAAGGTATGAAGTAGGAAGGGTCATGTTGGGAAGAGGGTTTCAATGAGAATAGGAGGGGGTTGGACGAGTTGGACAGGGAAGAAAGAACAACTAAAACATTCATTATAAAAAAATATATGAATAATGATGTCAAACAACAGTAAGAACACAAAATAATAAGGGACGTCAGAAGGTTGTGATCAAGTGTATGTTTAAATTTTAAGAAGTATCAGTGAGTAAGCCCAGAGCCGAAATACAAATTCCCAAATTTAAAATTATACATATTTTTAGTGAGACATTGGGACACCATTTCTCTTTTGAGGAAGCTGTGTGACTACTATATTATACTGGCTTTTCCTTGGCTCCAGTTTTCCTGTGTGCCAGATGGGGAAAGTGGTATCCATTGTAAATGAGGAAATGGTTTTAGGGACTCTGGCATAGAACATGATACATCTTGGGTCTCTTATTTTTCCTTCCCTTTTGAAGCTTAATAGGAGTCAACAAATCCTATCTTTCCATAAATAAAATTTATAGAAGTGTATCACTTAAGGATAAAATTTCTAAGCTGAAGAATTAAACATCCTTTTCTCATGCACACATACTATGTGAGCCAAAGTAATGCAAATAATTTCAATAAGGAAACAATGAAAAAAAAATGTAGGAGACCCTTATTCATGGTGTTTAATTCATTACATGCACTGAATCATTCTGTTATTTGAGAAATGTTCCCTGCCATGTACTGGAAAGCTGATTAACACAAAGTGACACATAGAATTTTATTATTTTTATGTTTTGTAGAATACTAATAAAAGATATAATTTTCTTCATCTATAATGTTTTATTTTAGGGACTATGAAGTTTCTAAGCTTATTTTATGGTGATATGACATAAACAATTCTTATTGCAATTTATTTACTTATTCTGTAATTATTTATTTATTTATTTATTTTTATTTATTTATTTATTGTGGTGATATTGTGTTCCCCAAAATATTGTGCACCCTAATAAACTTAGCTGGGGTCAGAGAACAGAACAGCCACTAGATACAGAGGCCAGAAAATGGTGGCAATCACACCTTTAATCCTAGCATTCTGACAGCAGAGATCCACCCGGATCTCTGTGAGTTCAAAGCCACACTGGAAACAGCCAGGCATGGTGACTCACACCTTTAATCTTAGGAAGTGATGGCAGAAAGCAGAAAGGTATATAAGGTGTGAAAACCAGGAACTAGAGCTGATTAAGTTTTTCGGCTTTTGAGCAGCAGTTCAGCTGAGAATGATTCTGGATGAGAACTCAGAGGCTTCCAGTCTGAGGAAACAGGATCAGCTGAGGAATTGGCGAGGTGAGATTAGCTGTGGCCTGTTCTGCTTCTCTGATCTTTCAGCGTTCACCCCAATACCTGGCTCTGGGTTTGTTTTTATTAATAAGACCTTCCAACAATTTGTGCTACAATTTAGTGTGTGTGTGTGTGTGTGTGTGTGTGTGTCTGTGCCTGTGTGTGTGTGTGTGTGTGTGTCTGTGTGTATATTTAGTGTGGTGTGTATGTGTATATATACTTATTTAGTGTGAGTGTGTGTGTGTGTGTGTGTGTGTGTGTGTCTGTGTGTCTGTGTGTCTGTGTGTGTGCTTGTGTTCATACCATGATGGATGTGCTGAGACAACCTTTAAGAGCTGGTCTTCTCCTTCTACCATGTGGGTTCCAGAAATCAAACGCACTGAGTCATTTTGGTAACTCAAAGTTTTTATTGAACAAATTTATCCAAAAGTATTTGGAATCTCTTGGAACAGGATTTGCATTTTTAAATATAAATCACCCAAATTAACTATTGTCATTAGTTTGATAAAAATGCTTACTAGATAGCATATGTTTCTTTCTCAGTGTTAGGAGATTTGATCAGAAGATAAAGTTAACATAATTTTGGCCAACGACTATGAATAATTAATTTAAATGTATTCAACATAGTATCTTATGCTACAATTATATATTTTATTAGTATTTGACAATAGTGAAATGAAGTAAAATGTATATTCTTTAGCCAAAACTAATCTAAGAAAAAGATCTAGTAATAATGTTTTTCTATGAGTTTATTATAATGAAGTGAATTTTATATTTTAAAAAAATCCAAAAAGGATTATGAAAAATTAAATTTAAAAATGTTTTTAAAATGTATCATCAAGCAGTCTGTGAAGCTTGGTATGCCAAGGTAGCAAATGTTGCTTTCCTAAAAAAATATGTATACCTGCAATGTAAAAGATAAATACTGGGTTGGGAAAATAGTTCATCTGCTAAAGTGCTTGCTACAAAACCCATAAAGGGCTTAGTTTGATTTCCAGTATCCACACATGAGCAAGGACAGGAAAGTAAATGCTCATGATTCCAGAGCTTGGAAGCAGAGACAAGGAGATCCTGTGGCTCTCTGACTATGTTGTTTTGAAGGAGAATGATCACCATTGACTCATATGCTTGAATGTTTGATCAGTTAGTGGAACTATTTGGGAAGGGTTAGGAGGTGTTGTGGAATGTTTAAGACATGTTAAATCATTTATGCTTTGGAATATTTGTTTAGTGATGCAAAGATGTGTTGCATTCTTTTATGTGGCATTTGTTTAACTCTGTAAAACTGTGTTACTTTGCCTGCCTAAAACACCTAATTGGTCTAATAAAGAAAAGAACAACCAATAGCTAGGCAGAAGAAAGGATAGGCAGGGCTGGCAGGCAGAGATACTAAAGAGGAGGAGAAATCTAGGGGAGAGGGCAAGGAACAAGAAAAGGAGAAGGAGAGGAGAGTGTCAGGCACTAGGCCACACAGCCAGCCACGGAGTAAGAAGGAAAGAAAGATGTATAGAGTAAAAAAAAAGTAAAAAACTCAAAGGCAAAAATGTAGTTAAAGAGAAACGGGATATTTTTAAGTTGTAAAAGCTGGCTAGAAACAAGCCAAGCTAAAGCTGGGCATTCATAAATAAGAATAAGTCTCTGTGTATTTATTTGGGAGCTGGGTGGCAGCCCCTAAAAATTGAAAAAGAAAAAAAAGCATGGAGAGTGGCGGCCTTGCTGGAGTAGGTGTGGCCTATTTGGAGCAAGTATGTCATTGGGGATGGGCTTCAAGGTTTCAAAACCCCACACCAAACACAGTCTCCCCCCAACCCCTGCCCTCTGTTTCTGCCCGCTTCCTGTAGATCAGCATGTAAAACTTTCTCCTGCTTTGGTGTCATGCCTGTTCAATTCCTGCCATGGTGATTATGTCAACGGCTAAAACTCAAAGCCAACCACGAATTAAATGTTTCATTTTGCAAATGGCCTTGGTCCCAGTGTCTTGTCACAGCAATAGAATAGTAACTAAGAGCTTGCCTGAACGAATTGCCAACTTCCTGGTTCCAGGGAAACAAGGTAAGGTTTGATCACGAGATGACTCAGCCAATAAAAGCATTTATGATTTAGCTTGTGAGATTCCCCCTTACACATATGGAAGGGGAGAAATAACTCTTCTAATCTCTATATGGATGTTGTGACATGTGAGCACACACTCCAACATACGTGCACAGTAAGTAAATGCAATGTTTTCTCAAAAACAAAGAAACAAAAACCAAGGTGGACAGCTCCTAAGGAATAAGACAGAAGATTATCCTCTGGCCTCCACACATGCATGCCCACATATATATATATGCACCTGCACACACTACACATATACACAGACATACAGACATTCACACACACAGTAGTTACTGTGATGTGAGGTGATGAAGGACATAGCTTAAAAATCAAGTGTTAATTTTAGAAAAAAAAGAATTTTAATACAATATTTATTGCATTGCTAGCAAATGCATTGCTTCATATCTGTGTATGTGGTTTCCCCAATCATGAATAAGTTAAAAATATACTGTAAAGAATTAATGAAATAATATACCCTGTAACTTCATCGAACATTGATGCTAATGGCACATACTCAGTGAATATTATCATTATATTTATAATCATTTTCTTTTTGTGTACAGTGTTGTATGCAATGTGATTAAGGATAGACTTTACTCCATACATCTCTTTTGTTTGGAGAGCTGGGTTACGACTATCTTAGTGCAATGGGTGAAGCTACAGAAAAATGCATGTGTTTTTGTTTTCATTGCTACATTTTCTAAAACAACAATATATGTTTTCTATGACAGTAGAAAAAAATAATGTATGCATTCACGCTTTCTCCAAGGAATATTTTTAATGTGCCAAGTAACAAACATTTACCTTGCATGTTTAAGTAGCGTGAGGAGGGCGACGAGCAAATGATTATGGTTTCCTTGAGTGATGTAGTTGTAAAAAACACTTGTACAACCAGAGCCAGTCCATATTTTAGACAATGTACTAAATATTATGCCATCTGTGCCCTAAGGCATAAAATAACTAATATTAAAATCATACCATATCAAAGGCAATTTTACCGTATGATAAAGATATTTCCAGCACCATATAATTTGTAATTAAACACTGAACAAATGAGTAAGAATAATTATGTGCTTCATCTCTAGATTTACATAATAACTGCTTTCTTCTACATACTTGTATGACTTTAATGTATCAGAGATGTACTAACACATTCATAAATTATTTGAGGAAAAGCTTAATAAGAAATCAGAGAGAACGATTTTGCCAAATGTTTGCCATATTTGTTCACATGTGAGGCCAGTCTTCACACATTTATCACATTGTGGTTCATTTTTTTCTAGATGTAATACTGTCTATTTAACAAGTATATTTATAGAGTTGGAGAGATGGATTCGTGTTAGAACATTTGATATTCTTCCAGGAGACCCGAGTTCAGTTCCCAGTACCCATGTCAGATGATTCACAACTGCCTGAAACTCTATCTCCAGGGAATCCAACACCCTTGTCTGGCCTTCATGGGAAGACACACACACACACACACACACACACACACACACACACACACACCACACACACACATACACACACCACACACACACACACACACAAACACACCCACACATACACACACACACACACACACCCACATACACACACACACAAACACACACACACACACACACACAAACACACACACACACACACACACACACACACACACACACACACACCTCCACATAAATAAAAATAATCTTCAAACCAAATAAGTTTTATGTCTGACAGTCACCCTATGAGTTATGAATTTAAAATTATGTTTCTTTTCTCAAAACCTCATAAAGTCCCAGAGGACAAATTGTTTTTTTATTGAGCACTGAATAAACAGTGCTGCAGGAATAGATTAAACTGATTGAAGTTCTGACTCCTGGGGGTCCATCTCGGAGGATGCTACTATGCATCAACTTACAGTGTTAATACTCTTGGACACAGAATCTGCTGTAAGTCCTCTAAGTCTCAAATTTCCTCCTATAGAGTGCGATTAGCATGTTTTGGCATGCTGACTCTCAAACTCTGTTGAGTATATTTTTAGTACTGGATACTATAAATGTTCTGTCTCCTTCTTCATCATCTATTTTTAACCCTAATCAGGGATTTCGCCAAGTGACATTGTTATAAGGCTTAGATTTACAAGGCTAGTCTTTGATGATAAAATAAACAATTGCTTTCATATCAATTTTCTCATTAAAGACAAAATTCTGTCTACAAATATTTGTTGATATCTTTTTCTAAATAAATGATTATCCTAAAAATTAAGAATGAGGAAAGTTACCAAATAAGGACATGGTAAATATTTTATTAAATATAATTCATATGAGAATTTCTATCTTGTGTTCCAATACTACTTAAAAATTTTTCACTTAAAATTCAAAGAAAAGACTAGTCTTCAGGTTCACAGAGAAGCCACTGCCAAGAATACAATATTTTGTTGGTCTTTCCTAGCGATAAGAAATAAAATTAGATTTTATCTTTATAGTAATACACTGAACTCAGATGACAAATGTCAGGCCAAGTAATATTAAAACAATCTATCATGTTAAAAAAGCATTATGTCAAGTCATAGACCAAGCTCAAATTTCTATAACAAATAAGCTCTGAGTTCTTACTCTTACACCTTAGAACCCTGTCTTTTCATAAGCACAATTCACTTGATACTGATACCCACTATGTTGATTCTGCCTTCTAAAGACCAGAACTCCATTTCCAAACAGCAGGAAGGCTGCAGCCCGGTGGAAAGGAGAGAAGAAAAATAATAACAGTGGCTCAGCTGATCTGCATGCTTTGTGATGTTACCAGCTGCTGTTCAATAATAAATGAAGCCATCACTTTTAGCAATCTGGAAAACAAACTGGAATAATTATGTTTTCAGTTTTGATTTAACTGAAAAACAGTGAATGGGAGGCAACAAACATTCTCCTAACTGAAGCAAACCGAAGTCACCTCACAACCAGGTCAAGTGTGCAGTTGTCACAGTGGCCTATTTATACACACATGCACACACACATCTCCACTCAAGTGAAAAAGACCTTCAAGGGCTTAATAAAGAGATGCCAAAATGCAACTCGAACAGCCCCGTAGTCTGGCATACAGATAATACTTAATGGTTGTGTTTCTGGATTTATTACTAATTTCTGAACTTATTTCAGATGACTAAAATCTTTATTAAACAGTTCATCTCTAGCTTGCTCTATCAATACATTGAATGTTACCATTGGTATATAAAATATCAGCATGAAGGCTGATGCTAGCTATCATTGTCCCCATTTACAACGTAAGGAAACTGACATGTATTGACTCGCATAAAGTCACATAATAAATGGCACGTCCTGGACTTCTGTAGCCTTTCTGAATCAGAGATAAAGTTGTTATCCCTACAACACTATTTCCCTATGTGGTTACTTTTAATTTCACTATTGGAATAGGACAATTAATATTTCCACTGATATTTGGTTTCAGAAATATTGTGAAGGCAGATCCCTGTGAGTTGAGGCTCATCTAGTCTATATAGCAAATTCTAGGTCAGCCACTGTGGTATAGTGAGACTGTTTCAAAAAGAGGGGGTTATTATCAAACAAAGTAATTATTTAATATGCATATAACATAGCAGCCACAACCAAGTATCATACGTACTTAGGATCAAAATGCCCCAAAAGACATCATTAAAAATACCTCATAGGTAACGTGCTGTATCTATTTTTCTGATTATGTAAATTAGTAGTTGAATATCAAAGTACAGTTATTCAGGGTCATGATACACAAAAGTGTATCATGACCAAAACTATGCAGAGAAACCCTATCAAAAAAAAAAGAAAAGAAAAAGAAAAGAAAAGAAAGAAAGCACCCCTCCATGCCAAAAATAAATTGGCACAAGAAGGGTTTATTTGGCTTACATTTCTACATCATAGTCCATCACTGAAGGAAGCCAGGACAGGAACTCAAGAAGAGCTGGAACCTTGAACCTTGAGGCAGGAGGTGATGCAGAGGCCATGGAGGGGTGCTGCATACTGGCTTGCTCCTCATGGCATGTTCAGCCTGCTTTCTTTCTTTTCTTTTCTTTTTCTTTTCTTTTAAGGAAGCCAGGACAGGAATTCAAGAAAAGCTGGAACCTTGCACTTTGAGGCAGGAGGTGATGCAGAGGCCACGGAGGGGTGCTGCATACTGTCTTGCTCCTCATGGCATGTTCAGCCTGCTTTCTTTCTTTTCTTTTCTTTTTCTTTTCTTTTTTTTTTTTTTTTTTTTTGGTTTTTCATGATAGGGTTTCTCTGCATAGTTTTGTTGCCTGTCCTGGATCTCGCTCTGTAGACCAGGCTAGCCTTGAACTCACAGAGATCCACCTGGCTCTGCCTCCCAAGTGCTGGGATTAAAGGCATGCACCACTACCGCGTGGCTCACCCTGCTTTCTTATGAAACCTAGGGACACCAGTCCAGGCATGGCATCACCTACCATGAACTGGGTACTTCATCATAAATCGCTATTTAAGAAATGCCCTACAACATTTTCTTATGGAGGAATTTTCTCATTTCTCTCCTTTTATATGACTCTAGTATGTCACGTTGACATAAAACTAAGACAGCACATTTTTTTCTATATAATATTATAATTTTATAGTGCTTCTCAAAGATATTTAAGTCCATTTACTGACCTACCACCTGATTCCTGGCAAATGTCCCAGAGGGTTCTGGGATATCCTGGGTGGAAATGGCAGTGTGTTAAAGCCTGGAGTCAAGATGGCTGTGCAGTGCTATACTCTGGAAGGTATTCAGGAACTCAAAGATAGCAAAAACACAACAAGATATATCATTTGACCAAGCTGGAAGAACATCCTGGATGAAACACTCTTAAGAGAAAAAGCCAAAATTGATGGTACTGAGAACTTTGAAGATGTTGGATATGCTACAAATGGGAGAGAACTATTGAAAATATATATCACTGGGAAGGTCCAACCAGATGACAGATCAAAATTAGCCCAGCCTTTAGAAACTCTTATTACTGTTGTGTCTGAGGTTAGAGCACTGACTGGGTGATCCCATTCACCTCATCCCTGGTCATAGCTCTGATGTATTACCTCCTCAAGAATGCTAACTAATACTTTGAAGCCAAGAAAGAAAAGAAAGTCCCAGATAAACCAGACAAGGGAGAAAAGAAATTAGTGTTCATTGTTTTCACTGCCAAAAGAAAAACCTTCCACTGAGAAAATAATTGTAGTATATCTGTTTCATTTTCTTCTTGTGTTGAAGAGAAACAAAAACAAAAACAGAACCTCTTTCACTCAAGTTTCATTTTGATATTTATAGCATAATTTATTTATTTTCACATATCTAGTTTTTAAAATATGCAAAAAGATATTTAAAAATTTAAACACTCAATGAAAATTATGTGAAATAAATATATACTAATTGGAAAGTTGTATTGGAAAATCCCCAGTGGTAGCTTTTTGTGGTTTGAATGTGAAATATCCCCCATAGGTTGTATCTATGTGTTTAAATGGTTGGCACCCAGCTGATGGCACTGTTTTGGAGGGCTGTGGTTCCTTCATGAGGTGGAATCTCCCAAGAGGAAGTGCGTCACTGGAGGACAGACTTGAAGTTTTATAGCCTTGCTGAATTTCCAGTCTTCTCTCTGCTTTCTGGTCTTTCACAGTGAGAAGAGGTACGCACTATGGTGCCTGTGCCCACTGTGCTTTCCAACTATGTTGGGTTTTATTTTATTATATACAAACTATAAGCCCCAAATCCCTCTTTTTCCCTTATGTTGCTACTTGTCAAGTAATTTGTCACAGCCACAAAAAAAAAATCACTAATATACAGACACAAATAGAAAATATGATGAAACTCATCTGAAGATTACTTTTAAAGCCTCAAAACCAATCACAAACTAAAAGCAAACCTTGGCCCTGTATTTAGATGCAAAAATTGTTAACGACAATGATTAAGACATGCATGGCTCTTGTTTAAGGTGAAAATCGCAAAGCAGAAGAGCAAGGCTAATGAAGTATTTCATGTGTGAACTATATATGAGAAAAAAAAACAATTTATTGTTTAAGTACTTTAAAATAGAAACAATATATACCTTCATTTACAGTATATCACACATGATGAAGTATTGTTCCACACTGGGAACACATTTTACAATTTATTACACAGAATGTTCTTTCAATACACTTGGGGAACACAAAACTCATTTGGAGAGTTGCAGAGGAGTTGGAATCTTAGCCAGATTTTGAAGACTAAGGAAGGGTTGCTGTGTGGGTTATTTTTAACTATCAACTTGATACACATCCTAGAGTCACCTGGGAAGAAAGTCTTAATGAGGTGTTATCCTGAGCAGGTTGGCCTGTGAGCGTGTCTGTGGGAGATCTTCTCCATTGATGTAGAAGAGGCCAGTCCACAATGAACTGCATCATTCCCTGGGAAGAGTTGACTGACGACTATGAAGCCCAAATTAAGTACTTTTTTTTTTACAGGAGAAAGATTTAAAGTGGGGCTCTCAGATCCAGTTGGTTAGTTCAACTTCATCACGGCAGAGAGCAAGACAGCAGGCAGGCAGGTATGGCGCTGGAGAAACAGCTGAGAGCTCACATTTTACCTGGAAGTTGGAGGAGAGAGATTGGGGCAGAGAGCCTTTATAAAAGTTGGAAGCTTCTCTTGGGGAACTTGCCCTGAGAATACCACTCCCTTTATTTCATTTCACATCAGGCCTTTCTTTAAATCCTTAATTTGGGGCTCATAGTTGTTAGTCAATGATTAGTATGACAAGGAACATATCAGCAGACAGGAAGGTATATAGCCTTGGAGAACAGTAGCTATGAGCTTACATCTTACCTGCAAGTTGGAGGCAGAGAGACAGTGAGATGACTGGGAAAGGCACAAACTTTTGAAACTTTAAACCCCATCTCCACTGACACATCTCCAAATCCTTCCCAAGTATTCAAACATAGGAGGCTGTGGGGGCCATTCTCATTCAAACTACCACAGGCACGGAGGCACAGGATTTGAAATTTATACGCTGAATTTTGCTTTTATTTTAGTGCTGTTGAGAATGTTCCCAGTTGCATTCTTTTGGAAAATGAATTGTTTAGGTAAGTAACTTCTTTTTTCATTTCATAGGAGCCCACAGCTAAGAAATTCTGGACCTTAAAAAGCATGACTTTTGAAGTTTTGGAAATTTTTGAAGACTTGGGAGGCTTTTTGGAGTAGGATTGTATATTTTATTATTATTACTTCATATTATAGTGTTAATGTAAGACTATGTTTCCAAAGTACAAACTGGAGAACAGCTGTCATGGTACGATCCCTCCAAGCCTCAATGCCAAAGAATTAGCAGTTTGGTATTTACACTGTAGGTGCTTCACAGATCCCACCTTTATAAGCTTAGCCTTGTTTCTTTTGAAGTTCAAAACATGGTGCCTGGTGGTCTTGGTCAGGGTGTGATGCTCTAGGCGACTATCAACTCAGTATTAATAGAACATTAATAGAACAAACATTTTTAAATCATCTTGGTAAAAATAAAGTTTAATAAAGATTACTTTGAAATCATAAAAATAAAAATAAAGTGATGTATATGTGTGCCAATTTGGCACATAGTGGATTGTGCTGATCAGTTTTAACTATAAACTTGATACAATCCAAACTCACCTGGAAAGACAGTTTTAATGAGGAATTATGTAGCTAAGGTTGGCCTGTGAGCATGGCTATGAAGGAGTGTTCTTAACTGGTAATTGATATAGGAAGGTAATCCATTGTGGGTGGTATCATGATCCTAGTGTCTTGGGTTGTATGAGAGAGGGTGTAGTAATATTTTATCTGTGTCCCCAGTAAAGTTTATCTGAGGATCAGAGGAAAAAGCCAACCACTATATTAGACATAGAAGTCGGACAATGATAGCACAATCATTTAGTCCTATCACTTGGCAGGCAGGGATCTGTCTGCGTCTCTGTGAGTTCAAGGCCACACTGGGAACAGAGGCAGGTGTGGTGGTACACACCTTAAATTCTAACACTAGTTAACCATTAAGGTCTGGAGGTTTATACAGACAGACAGGAAGTGACAGAGCTGGGAAGGAAGAGGAAGTGATGTAGCTGGGTGGAGAGAGGAAATGAGTTAACAGAACAGAAAGGAATGTAGGCGTGGGTAGATAGGAAGTAGGTCTTTTTGGAAGCTGCGGATTTGGTGAGGTGAGCTTAGCTGTAGCTTTTCCTATTCCTCTGCTCTCTCAGGTTTTAATCCCTGTAGCTAGAGTTTTCCTGCCTGGCCCACAGTCAGGACAAATCTCTCTCACCCACCAGTCCCACAGCTGCTCAAACCCGACCAAGTAAACACAGAGACTTATATTGGTTACAAACTGTATGGCCGTGCCAGGCTTCTTGCTAACTGTTCTTACAGCTTAAATTAATCCATTTCCATTAATCTATACCTTGCCACATGGCTCGTGGCTTACCGGCATCTTCACATGTGGCTTGTCATGGTGGCGGCTGGCAGTGTCTCTCTCTCAGCCTTCCACTTCCCAGAATTCTTCTCTTTGTCCCGCCTATACTTCCTGCCTAGCCAATGGCCAATCAGTGATTTATTTACTGACCAATCAGCAACACACTTGACATACAGACCATCCCACAGCACTTCCCCTTTTCTTTTCTTAAAAAGGAAGGTTTTAACCTTTACACATCTCCAAAGTCAGCTTGGTATATTTGGGAATTTGGGCGTAGCGTCTCTTACTACTTCCTGCTGGAGGGGGGCGCTGTATCTTATGGGGACATAAAGAATATTTTAGGATTATGGAGTAGTCCATGAGGGTGTATCGTCTGAGCCAGTTGCCTTGAAACCATTCTGGATGTTGGATCATCTGGGCCATGGTGTCATCGGAGACCTTTTAGGGGGTCTTGGCTGGTCAAACCTGATGTATCTTAATCTGGAACAAATCCATAGCCTCTGGCTTTCTGTGGAAACAAAAGCAGAGCCTCCTTTCCAAAGCAACATATCCTTACATCCAAATTTTGAAGTCAAGGTACCTTTAAAATATACATTTTGGCATAACTCAACAGCTTCTGTAATCAAATGTTTTTCTTCAGTTACGAATATCAAAGAGAACATAATCCAGATTCTCTGTGTGGTAGCCATCTTTACGTGGCTTATTTTTTTATATTAGCTTGAGCCTATTGCTTTAAACTGCAGCCTTCTAAGCCTGAAAGGGCGCTGGCACTGCTGGCTCCACCCACTTCAGCTTTTCAACATGGCGGTGGTACGTTTTCTGCCAGCTCTGGGAGCCATCAACTCTCAGAAATAGTGGGTCTATGCTTCTATCAAAGCAGCGTGTAGCCCAGAAACATCTTTTTTTTTTTTTTTGTACTAGCAAAGGCTAAATCCACCACGCAGCTTAATGTGCCATTGCAGAGGCCTCATTCCCGCCATAGGGCAGGTCAAGCGCGCACGCTAGGAACCCGCCAGTAGCTCAAACCGGCAGCTGCCGCTCATTTGAGAGAGACAATTAGGAAGCTGTTTTTAGCTCCGTTTTAGAATTTTTTTTTTCTCAGTTTTTAGGTGGAAACTCTTGCCCCACGTTGGGTGCCATTTGTAGCTAGAGTTTTCCTGCCTGGCCCACAGTCAGGACAAATCTCTCTCACCCACCAGTCCCACAGCTGCTCAGACCCAAACAAGTAAACACAGAGACTTATATTGGTTACAAACTGTATGGCCATGCCAGGCTTCTTGCTAACTGTTCTTACAGCTTAAATTAATCCATTTCCATTAATCTATACCTTGCCACATGGCTCGTGGCTTACTGGCATCTTCACATGCCTAGCCAATGGCCAATCAGTGATTTATTTACTGACCAATCAGCAACACCCTTGACATACAGACCATCCCACAGCAAATCCCGATATCTGGCTCTTTTTTGTTGTTGTTTTTTTTTTTTTTTTTTAATAAGACCTTTTAAGATTTGTGTTACAAGAGTGGAAAGCTGGATGAAAGCACACAAAGGTACAAGCAAGCTTTTGTAGATTTGATAAGAAGCTATTCGTGGGTACAACAGTCATTCCATCTCCAGAAGGTAGCATTTCACAGAACTCCTCTTTGTTCCACATTCTTCCTGCATGTTTTCTGACCCTTGGTGGCACCGAGGTGGGAGTTAATAGGGGTGTTCTAGTTAGGGCTGAGGATTTACACTAAGAATGTTTATTCTTAGCACTTTAGACAGTTGTGAGTCTTTGTATTATCCACTACCCATTAAAAGAAGGAGATTCTCAGACCAAGAATGAAAGGAGCATAAATGTATGATATAGCTGGAGAGTTTTGTCTCAGGGTCCCGCCAAGCCCCAGCAGTCCGACAGCCCACTTATAAAATAAACACACAGATGCTTATATTATTTAAACTGTTTGGCCTAATGGCTCAGGCTTCTAGCTATCTAGTTCTTACATCTTAAATTAACCCATTTCTATAAATCTATACCTTGTCACATGGCTCATGGCTTACCAGCGTCTTCACATGCTGCTTGTCATGGCGACGGCTGGCAGTGTCTCTCTCCACCTTCCTGTTCTCTCAATTCTCCTCTCTGTTTGTCCTGCCTATACTTCCTGCCTGGCTACTGGCCAATCAGTGTTTTGTTTATTGACCAATCAGAGCAACACATTTGACATACAGACTATCCCACAGCAGTATGGCCATAAACATTAATATTTAGAAGGCAGTGGGTAACACAACTGTTTAATAAAGCAACACCAACATAATTGTTTTCTTTTGAGCCCATGACTTCTCTAGCCATTGTTTCTGACCAAGCATGAGTTCCCCATCATGGAACAGGCCTCAGATCCAATCAAGAAAACAGTTGGTTGCCTATAAACAGTTTTGCTACTACTGCATTAGTGGTCATACCTTGCCTGGCTGGCCCATCAGTATTTTAGCACTTAAGGTCCTGTACTGGGTAAGACCTGTCTGAATAGCACCTTCTGTAACTATGAAAGCTAGCCATCAGGGACATAATTTTCTGATTAATTTAAGATCAATTTTTTTCAACATCTATATTTCTAAATAGAACATTAAATTATTTGTATTTTTCCTATCTAGCTAGAATTCCTTCTCTGCCGATTTAGTCCCTGATTCTTTGAAGTATAAAAATCAATATTGTTGAAAATTTTATAAAATAAAATAAAATTTTATTCTTACATGGAGATCATAAAGTCAGTCCCAAATATCAGGAATTTGTAAAACATAAGTTCAATATTAAATTAATTTTTCAGTGTCAGGAGAAAAAAATGATGAGTATATGGCATAACATTATTTAAAGCCATTCTATAACATGGTTAGCATAATGATGGATACTTTATGTCTTCTGTCCCATAATATTAGTTAGTGACACTTTAAATCTAAAAGAATCTGAAAAGTGAAAACAAATTATAAGTTCAATAAAATACATAAAATAGCTTTTTCCACCCTCTTCCTCAAACCCTACAGCCACTGTAATGTTGACGCCTATGAACAAGATCACTATTTATAAATTGATTTTCAAGGAGGGAGTCATGGTTGCCAAAAAAGATGTCTATATGGCCAAATACCCCAAGCGGGCAGACAATAATGGATCCAATCTGCGTTTAAGGAAGGCCATGCAGTCTCCCAAGTCTCCAGGCAAAGTGAAAGAGCAGTTTGTCTGGACAGGTTTCTCTTAGGACCTTTTCAACGAGGGCATCCAATTTTCTGTGAGTTCACCTCCATGTGCCTCCCAAGATCTTGCACGCCACTCTGTGCATCAGCCATCCCAAGACTGGTAGGGCTTGGCCCAAAGGTCCAAGAGAGGTCATCTACAGAAAGAGTGCAGGGCCTCCTGGGGCTGATAGGAAATCCAGGACTAGGGCTGGCTCACCAACCTAATTTCACTTCAGGGGCCGCTTTGACTGTGGACATGGTCAGCAACCTGAATGAATTTATAGGAGACTGCTTTGTGTTGAGGAGACATGAGAAAAAGAGAAAAAAAAGAAGAAAGAAAGAAGGAAAGAGAAAAGAAACTGACTTTGACAGTAGTATTTACTCTAAGAATTAAACAGTTGTATATAATATATGTAATATATAATATATGTGAGATATATAATACAATTATATGATATATAATATATGTAATATACATATATATATATATATATATATATATATATATACATAATGGGTTTGGAAAGGTACCTAAAATATGATACATATCAAATGTTAATTATCCCTGTCTACTTCATATTTAAAGGACATACTAATAAAAAAATACAGTTACGTATAAGAACAAGATCCACAAGCAGTATTCCATGGTAGGGATTTTCCTTATTTATTTTCTTGTCACACCATATTTTCATATCCCTGGTTTCCTCCTCTGTAAGTGGGGATTCTTTTGGTTAACTTCAGCTGTCAACCTGACACAGTGCAGATTTATATCAGTGGTCTTCAACTGAGCGATCGCCTTGATCAGTTTTTGACCTGTGGACAGTTCAGTGGAGCATTTTCTTGACTGCTGATTGATGTAGGAAGTCCTAGTACACAGTGGTGATGCCTAGGCCCGTGAGCCTGGGCTGTGTAAAAGCAGTTGCTGAATGTGAGCCCTGGAGAAAGCTACTTAGTGCCCTTCCTCCAGAGATCCTGCCTGGAATTTCGGTCCTGATTTCCCCCAATGATGGAAGTGTAAGGAAAGCCAACCCTTACTCTGCATGTTGGCCTCGGTCAATGTCTAGTTAGCAACAGACAAAGCAAAGTAGGACAAAAGCTAAACAACTAGGTTTTATTTTTAAGTTTTCATTATTATTTTATGCATGTGGTATTTTTAGCATTTGAATTCACTAAAATAAAGGTTATGCTGTATTGAAACATACAGAAAAAATATGAAGGCATCATTTGCTTGGTTGGGAATACAAGATCCTATTCATGTTGGGAAGAAAATGGAACTGTGTGTGAAGGCTAAGTCCATCTGTTTGATTACTCCATTTGCAATCATTTTCATGGGTTTGCCTTACAATGTATCTCATTGGAAAAAACAGAAATAATGACTGTTAGCCATTTAGTTTTCTTTAAACTATTTTAGAGTAGTGAAGTGAACTGCTTTGTGGATAATAGTAATCCTATGACTGCAAGGGCCTGGTGGGGATCAGGTTGTAATGGGAGGGTTATTTGGGTACCACAGAAGCTTCATAATAAAATATGAGTGACTGGGAGGACAGCCAAAGAAATTCCTAGGAAATAATAATACATCTTATTCACACAGTTAATTGCAACTTCTAGAAGAGAATGTCTCCAATAATGTTGGTAGTCTGTAGCTAACTGAAAAGATTCTTGAGAGTAGGTTCAACCCTAGCAGAAAGGCAACCAGAAAATAATTTGATTTGACTACTTTTTCAAATTCACAATAAGATATTTTTTTTAAAAAAAATATTGGCTGTCTTCAACGTTAAACAAGGCTAGAAAACAATAGCTAAACTTCTGATGAGTTATTTTACCTTCACCGTCTATGGCCATCATAAGTGCATTTTAAGGGCGAGTACAATTTTGGAACATTTATTTATCAGAAAAATTCTATAATAAACACAAAAAAGCAGGCATTTGCTGCTGACAGAATTGCCTTTTATTTAGAAAGAAAATACCTTTTGAATGCTGCAGCACGCTAATAATATGGTTTTTACAAGTTGGATTTGTTTGGATTCTGATTGACATTTCTTTCAGTTATCTTACTAAAATAACCGATTGTTTAAAAAAAAACAAGCAATAAATATCAAGTAATTCACAGAACTGTCAATAAATGGCTAATAGAAAAAGAAAGTATTTCTGACAAATTGTTCACATCTCTAAGCTTTTCTTTTTTTTTTTCTTTTTGGTTTTTCCAGACAAGGTTTCTCTGTGTAACAGTCCCTAGCTGTCCTGGATCATGCTTTGTAGATGAGGCTGGCCTCAAACTCAGAGAGATCCACCTGCCTCTGCCTCCCGGGTGCTGGGATTAAAGGCATGCACCCCCATGTCCGGCCCTCCAAGCTTTGATTGTGAGACTATTACTAAAGTTGTTCACATCAAAGGCAAGCTGACTGTATTAGCACAGCATGCATACTTCATAGAATGGCTGGAGCAGTTAAATAGTCAAGCCAGAATACATCTGACACATGGTGGGATGGTTAATTTTGATCGTATGCTTGATTTGGTTGAAAAACACCTAATAGAAAGCATGCCTCTAGACATGTCAGCAAGGACTTTTTAGAGATGAGTAGATCATGAAGTTTCAAACATAATAAGTGGTTTAATCTAAAAATGTTAATGCACTAGTGAGAAGGTAAAACTATGGCAAGTGGGCCTGTTTTAGGAAGTAAGTCATTTGAGACATGTTCTAGGAAGCATTGTCATGTTCTGGCCTCTTCCTGTTACTGTTTTCGCTCAGGTTTCTCTCCAAAATGATGGAAACTCTTCCACCACGCCTTCCTAGACATGATAGATTGAAGTCTTTGAAACCATGAACAAAATAAATCATTCATCCATGAGGGTTTTTCTGTCAGGGATTTGTCCTACAGCAGCTATGACTGTCACAGGTGGGCATCCATCCTCAAGAGAGCAATTCAGCTGTTTCCTGGTGGTTTAATGAGAAATACAAAAATAATCTTTGGTCTAAAGAGATGAATGCTATTTCCATTCGGATTTCATGTACATGAATTAGAAAAATGGCTACACTTGCCTGCAATAGGAACTGAGAGTCGGATCCACCAATTAATTAGCATTTGTTAGAAAAGCTTGGTTAAGTCAGAAAGGGGTGGGTCCGAGTTTGTTAAATAGAAAGCAGCCTGTTACAAACTGTCACATATATGTAGAGGACTTAGGTCGGTCCTATGCAGGCTCCCTGGTTGATGGTTCAGACTGTGAGTTCCTATGGTACAGGTTAGGTTTTGTTGTTGTTGTTGTTTGTATGTGGGTTTTCTTGTGATGTCTTTGACTTCTCTGGCTCCTACAATCTTTCTTCCCTCTATTCAGCAGGATCCCTGGGCCCAGCCTAATGCTTGGCTGTGGGTCTCTGCATCTGTTTCCATCAGTTACTGGGTGAAGGCTCTCTGGTGACTTTTGGGGTAGCTTTGTCTACTTGTGGGACTCCTAACAGTGGGAGCAGGGGCTGTCCCTAATGCTTTGGCTTGCTCTTGAGAACCTATTCCTCATACTGGATTACCTTGTCCAGCCTAATATAAGGGAAGGTACTTAGTCCTACCTCAACTTGATACGGCATGCTTTGTTGATACCCGTGGGAGCCTGCCCCTTTCTGAACAGAAACAGAGGAGGAGTAGTTCTGGGAAGGCAGAAAGAACGAGATCCCTGGGATACCCCGGCCTGCCATCCTTCTTAATGAGTCCCAGGCCAATGAGAGACTCTGTCACAACAAACAAGATGGATGACATCTGAAGAATGATCCCTGAGGATTTCTTCTGACCTCTACATTAGTGAACACACACGTGTGCTCATGCGCATATGCATGCATGCATACACATGCACATACACACACACACTCACCCACACACATTAATAAATACAAAATGTCTAGTAGCAGTTTTTTGCATATTTAGAATTTTGTTTATGCATTGCTTCCAAGTTTGAAGATGCAATTTTTCCAAACTTAGGATCTTATGTGTGATCTCAGAATACTCTTTCAATTTTGTAAATTACATTAAAGCTGCTTTGTATTTAAGTCAACTTGCTTTTTTCCTTTGAGTTATTTGAAAATAAAATCTCATACCATTCCTTTAAACAATAGGATGTTTCTGCTAAACAAATATAAAAGTCCATGTTAAAATAATTTTCCTAAATTAATTCACATTTTATTAAACTAGTGATTTAATAGTTATTAAAGTTTTATCAGGTATTATTGAAATTAGAATAATATTAAGTTAATAAAATTATAAATAGTGCAATGATATTTTTCTTCAATAATTAGAGACAATTAATAATAATAAGAGAATGCTTGACTTAATTATTTATCATTGTATTTAATACATGAAATAAGCTTTCCCACAAGTGAAACGTTTCAACATACCAGAGATGCATCCAGAAAACTCACTGAAGTTTCGGTGGCACAGAAAGTGTTAACATTTCTTAGGGCATCTGACTATTTTTTTAATTTATTACTATTGCTACAAAAGCAAGACACCCAACTTATGTGTTAGCGGCAAGGTAGGTTGTAGAATGATGCAGCTTTCATTAGTATTTTCCCTCCTCTTTCTACATTCATACTTAAGCCAAAAAACTTAGTGCTGCCTTTCATAAAAATGCATAATCTAGTCAGCAAAACTTAACCTCTGCTTGATGTAGGACGTAGTCCAGACGGTCCTCTGGTTTGGCGTGTATCTCAAGTGCACTCTGTTTGAATAATGACTAATGGTGACACCTGCTTAACAGTAGACTACAAAGCCATTGATTGCTACTTCCACTCTCCCTTACGTCAGCCACAGCATTCTCCTTTTATATGTGGACTAAACACGAGGAATGATGGAATCACACTTAAAAAAATGTATGCAAAATTGAAAGACAAGTAGTGAGAATCTGTCTTTCTTCCTGCCCTTTGCAAGTATAAAGTACAAACATCCTTCCCACAAGTACCACGCTGAGACTATTACAAGGCTTTTGGATTCTCTGCAGGGTCTTAATGTGACAGGCAGTTGTAACATGACCTGTTCTGTGGCTTGTTGAATACATAAAGCTGAAAGGCAGCAGTTAGCAAGATTACAGGGAGTTTACTTCAATATTAGAAAGCTGTAAAGGCTAAACCTATATTGTAGCCACTATAGAAGTCTTCTTACTACAACAGTTTTGACTTTTATTAGTTAGTGGAAATACACACCAGCTGAAAGATATAATATTACATGCTTATTAATATAAAATTTTATCACTATAACAGTAAATCTAAAGTAGAAGTGTTTATTTAAAGCATGTAAAATTCTTATGTCCCATTGCCCAGGAAAATTAATTTAAACAGCACTGTGGGGGGCTTATATTATTATCCACAGCCCACGAAGACAGGGAGTCTCACATTGCTGAAATGGGGTCAGTGCATGCTTTATACGTGAGTGTTTATCTTAAGAAAACTGTTCCCCAGAACATGAATAATTAACGCATGTTGTCAAAGAAGATGTGGTTATGGAACACTCTTGAAAGCATGGTTTTTCATTGATAGCGATGAATGATTTTTAATTAATTCCCTCTGTCTTTCAATCTTTCTATTTCATGGTTCTGTTGGCGTATTGTTTCACTAGTGGAAAAATTTTGGAAAGATGTAAAGGACATGTGTATCACGTCAATGATGATTGATTGCAAAGAGAAAGTTGGCTCAATTAATCCATTGCTTTTATCCATTCTGTGAATCCAAGTCAAGTTATTAGAAGGCTTCTCTCTACTGAGTGAAATACATATTACTATGAATGCTACAGTAAACTGATTAAAAAAATCTATTTATTCTTCTGTTCCTTTGTTCTTCTCCTTCTTCCTTTCTCTTTTTAATCACCAAAGGTGTCAGAGGTCTAATACCAGCCTTTATACATGCCAGACAAGCTCTCAACCACTTGGCTTTATCTCCAAGCTTCTGATTCCTTTATTTTCTGCCCATCATTGGTTGGTTTTCAAGTCTTTTACCATTTGATGAACTACTTTGTATATGAATTTCAGTTCCTACAATACTACTGTTTCCTTTTGTGCATTAGTCAATATTATACATCGTGTTGTGTTTATCTAAAGCCAGTTGTAAGTAAATGTTCTCTTAACAGTCTTGGGTTTTGAAATACTCAGAACTTAAATTCTGGAAATGTCAATAGCAAACCAGGAAATGATATGCTTCCTTCCACAGCAATGAGAGGAGTGAACAAAAGAAATGGGAACACAAATAGTAGATACGTAGTTTTAAAGTATGGTAATTATATTCATGTTCTGAGGTATTAGAAGATTCTTTAAAGCAACTCATTGGACAGATAACTAGTCTATGCAAAAGCTGCATCTCCTTTTTAATGATTCTTATGAGTTGAAAAGCCTGTTCTTTTCTTTTTCTTTCTCCCTTTTTCTTTCTTCTCTTTCTTCTTTCCTTCCTTCCTTCCTGCCTGCCTTTTGTTCATTCATTTGTTCTTTCTTTCTTTCTTTCTTTCTTTCTTTCTTTCTTTCTTTCTTTCTTTCTTTCTTTCTTTCCTTGTCTCTTTCTCTTTCTTTCTTTCTTTCTTGGAAGGGAAACACAAGAGGAGTCTAGGGAAGGACAGATGTGTTCTATGATATGGTAGGAGTCAAGTTTATAAAGATGGTTTAAATTTCTGTAGTTCCATCAAGGAAAAGAGAAACGATGTCCCATAGTCATTTCATCTAGACCCTGGGTATATCCACATTAGAGGTTAGAGCAAACTGTGTTTAGTAATGGAAATAAGAACACTATAGGTGATTTGTCTACCAATGTGCCTCTGCCATCCTGTCAAAGTTATGTAACAAAGCTTTCCTCTTATATAATAGATACTTGCTTAAAGAATTTTGCTGACTAAAGCATAATTTCTCTTACATATAAGAATATTTATGAACATTAGATTATTAAAAAAAAAAACTTTAAGCCACATGGTGGTGATGCACACCTTTATTCCCAACACTCTGGAGGCAGAGGCAAAGCAGATCTCTGAGTTTGAGGTGAGCCTGATCTAGAGAGCAAGTTGCAGGACAGCCAGAGCTCTACAGAGAAACACTGTCTTGAAAACTAAAAACCAACCAACCAAACAATAAACAAAAATCCCGAACAAACAAACAAACAAAAACCCAAACAACAACTAAAAAAAAACTTAGAATTTAAACATTTTTATTTTGTTCTTCTTGGGATTTTCTAAATGCATTTGAGAAAAAAAAGAACTTTTGTTTTATTTTAATCTAACACCTATTGAAGTCTGAAAAAACTGTAATTTTTGAGGCATATTTTGTAGTATCTTAGAAAACATATCAAACTACCAAATACTGAAAAGAGATTTGAAATTGTCGGTCACAGTAGGACAGCTGAAAACAATTTTTAGGCTGTACCCAGAAAGGAAAAAATAAATAAATGATGCATAAGTGAGTTTTAAAGTAATCTGAATTAAATTATTGATGTTTACTGATGACTGACATGAGCAGATATGAATGAGATAAGATTTAACTGTGTCTTAGCCCTTGGTATGTTTTTATAAATACCAGGAAAATGATGGCCATGGAAGTTATTCTTTTTAAATTTAACACATACAGTTGACTTTTACACTCATGTAGCTTCTGGGGAAAATGATTTTTACTTTTGGGGCTACAGTACCTCACCTGATATGATGGAGTGGCAGAAACTCATGATCTAAAGATACCCAGCTTTACATAGCTTTTTATAGCCAACAAATTCTTAGTTGAAAGTATATATAGCATATGTTACAGATTTTTTAAACTCCTTTAAACATTTAAACATTCTAAAAGATGTTTAAAAAATAATTTTGCATATAAAATACATTGTTTACATAGTCATAATAACCCTACTGTGTGAAATGCACTATCATGTCAGAAAGCTAGCACAGACAGACGTCATTAAATTTGAGTGATAAGATGGAAAGCATAGGCCAAGTCAACATCTCACTGTAAAATTATTTATTTAGCATTATTCAGTATATGTGAGTAAGGTATATACCATTTTATTCAGGACAATATGATTCTTTGTCCCTGAAAAACTATACAGCTTTATTAGACGGTGGCTAAATGATCAGGGCAATAGTTAAGAGTTTGGTCTTGATCATATGACCAAAGTAAAATCTTTGAAAACCTTTAAGTAAAATGGCCTGATCATATTATCATTTGAAAATACTTTTTTGGTGAATATATTTAATAGAAAAACAAGAAACTGAAGTGTAGTTTAATTTTTAATTGCATGCACACCCGTGTGTGTGTGTGTGTGTGTGTGTGTGTGTGTGTGTGTGTGTGCATGTGTATATGTTTGTGTGATATGTATTTGTGTGGGCATGCATGTGCCATGGCATACATATGACGGCCAGAGGAAAACTTGTTAAATTGGTTTTGTCTTTCAACCATTTAAATTAAACTAAGGTTGCCTGGTCAAACAGCAGATCCCTTTATCTACTGGGCTATCTCACCTGCCCTGGAATGAAATTTAAAAGTTCAGTCTGCCCTGGACTTCACTACCAAACTCTGTGTCTATCTGTCATCCCCTCTCAACTGGGCAGTGTGATAACTTGACTTCTCCGCAAATTAAAGAAGCTTAGGCATGTCAACACTGGATGGTATAGGAGAGCATCAGAGGAGAAGGAAGACACTGACTGCATAAAACAGTCTAGGAAATGCTTGTAGACAGAGGTCACATCAAGACCCAGGAACATGAACGGCAATATTGGCAACCAACAGCCAGTTCCCAGTGTAGATGCTAAACTATCCCGACTTCACTCAGTTTAGGCATCTTGGCAAGATCTTAGACACAAAATACACAAGCATGATAATGTCGCGAATTAATATAACATTTTAAAATTTCAACTTGAAGAGGAAACATGTTTAGAAAGAAAAAGAGACAAGATAAATATCAAGGAAATAACTTTTAAATGGTCATCTTTAATCTTGAATGATATTTTAGATGCACAGATTTTTTTCACTTCGGTTTACAAAACTGAAGATTAGTTATATTCCAGTTGATTATTTTTGCTAAATTAAATCAAGTTGCTTCTGTTGTTCAAATATAATTTGCCACATTTGAAGTAATTTCCATATTATAAATTACATTATTGCTTTCTTTCATTCCATGTGCATTGAGACTAAATAGTTCTAATGTCTAGAAAGAAAAATTAATATCTTTTTAACTGAATATATGTATATTTACCTTGTTGTGTATATTAAATATGTGCTTTTAAATAACAATTAGATTTAAATAACACTATTAAAAAGAGAGGAAGATAATACACTGAGTCATATAGCTGCATTAGAATACTTATTTTATATATAATTTAAAAATTCAACACATTTCTCTTGATAACTGACATGATGTTAAAAACGTTTCTTCTATAACATTCATAGAAAACAAGTGTAATTTTGTATAATTTGTATAAATTAAAATTTTCTTTCGATTCTCTTTTGACTCACAAATTCTAATTTTTAAAATATTTGCATTAGTTACTTGAAAATTTCATGTGTGTTTTGATCATGTTCACCTTCTTTACCCCAAATCTTCCTAGATCTATTCCTCCATCTCTTCCAACACAACTTTGTATCCTTTTTGTTTGTTTGTTTCTCATCAAAATCAATTTGTGGTGTCCAAATATTTCTGAATGTGCAGCCTTCCATTGGAGCATGATAGAATTATCAAGGGCTGCACCCATAGAGAAGACTGTGCCTTTTTTCCCCTCAGCAACTAACAATAGTCAATAACTACTTGGCTATGGATGAAACTTTGTGTCCATCACCCCTCTTCATGCTTGATTTGGACTGTTAAAAAAGAATACAATTTTTAAAATCATATCTTCCAAAGTAATTTATCATGTCAGTTTATTAATTTAAAAAGATTCATGGTCTTGTCAGCAAAACCTCCCAAAGCATGAAGAAACTAGAAGTCATTATGCATTAACATAGACATGTAACATAATTTGGTGCTTATTAGATTTGCACATTCTCGGTTGAATATATGAAACATTCAGTAGGAATGAGGTTTTAGTTTTTCTTCATATGAGCTTACCATAGGAACAGGAATGTCTTTCTCCTCTCTATTTTGAAAGCATTTTGTTAAGATCTGTCGCATTCCTCTTGTGTATATGTTAATTGTATGTATTTAAATTTTTTAAATTGAGATATACTTATAATTAATTTTTATCAATTTAATGCCTATCAGTATCCAGTTATTATGGCATTAATATAATTTTAAGTGGCTGGACTGTTTTTAATATATGAATATCTTCATGTTAATGTGTCTATGTAACCACTACATGAACAGAGATATCAAACTCCAGAAAGTTCTCTAGTGCTCTTCTCCATCATCATTGGTACCTTCTTCCAGAGATAATCAATATCCTCATATTTACTAGTACTGACTTATCCCCTGTCATCTTTCCTTGAACTTAATGTAAATTGCATACTTAATGGATGCCTAGTTTCACCTATATTATTCTTGGGAAATATGTCTGAGATATTGTGGTTTATACTAGTTTTCTGTTTTTATTACAGTGTAGGTCTCTTCTAACTATTCATTATTAAAAAGACTTATTTTTTAACCAAGTTCAAATTAAATATCTGCCATTTATCAATCCTCTATCTATCCATCTCTATAATCTATTATCATTTCTATCAATCATCAAGTACCTTTTCATTCTAGTTTTGTGTCAATTTTATGTCTCTGTTCATCATATTCCTTGTGTTGTCAGAATGATTAGTAGTTCATATTCGACAAAATCCAGCACTTACTAAATGTTTTTCTTTCTCAAGTTCTCGAAACTGTTGTGAAGTATATCCAGAATAACTACTGCAATTGTTCTCATTTTATTTCTAATGCTGTTTTCAGCACAACACGGAGAGAACAGTAGCACAGTTTTAGTCAGATTGATTTCATCCTACAGGAGAAGTCCTGATTGTTTGTATTGCTCTGTGTGATGTCACTTGATCTCTGAGAACCAGACACAGGACTTTTCTCCATTGTAGTTCTTTTACATAACTATTTTTATAAAACTTCAACTAAATTACTCAAATGATTAAATCCAATAAATATGTAAAGTAACCCAAATACGATTTCTATACATTTTAGATGAAAGAAAAGAATGCTTCAGAATGTATATAAGAATTCTCTAATTTGTCAGTATCATGAGACACACACAATTATCGAGTCTATATTTTGTGATGTGGCATAAGGAAAATTATAAAAAGTACAATTAAATATATAATTTTAAATACTTAAGAAATCAAATATCTATATTTTAAGTATGCATATTTTAACGAACACTTCCAAGTTTCAAAGATGTGGTTCCGCACTGAACATTTTATATGAATCAATACCAGTTGCAATCTAAAAATAAACACCATAATTAATAATGAAAATTGTTTCTATTGTTACAATCCACAGTATCTTTTTTTATTTTTTACAGAATAAGAATTAAATTATAACTTAAATAACACCGTGAACATATTCTCCAAACTGGAAACATAAGACAGACCATTTTAAAATCATATCTTTATAAAGTATTTGAATATGTTTTTCTCTAAAGAAATGATCGGTGCTTGAAAACTTGCTCAGTGTTATTAGTCATTGAGAAAGTAAATCAAAGTCACAGTGAGATATGACATAAGGCACGTGGAAAGAGCAGTCATAAGCACACATGTAACAGCACGTGTTGATAGCCAATGTAGAAAAGTTGCACTTCTTGTACATTGTTGGCAGAAATACAAAAGGGTATAGATAGCTCTTTGGAAAAGAGTCTGATAGGTTCTCTATCTAATTTGGGACCTCATGTTAGTACACCGAAGATGGACTTGCTGGTGACTAAAGCTCTGTTTCTTTCTCTTTCCATTTGACCACAGTGAACACATCTCCACTCTCTGCTTTTCACTGTTAGTTGCTTCCTTTTTAGAAAAAAAAATATGTGCATGGGTATTATATGATGTATGTGCTTGTGCATGTGTGGATGTTTGTGTGTGAGGGAGCAGTGTACATGCCAGGGTACATGTGTGGCATTCAGATGACAATCTAGCTTGTCAGGCTTGCCTTTCACCTTGTTCGAGTCAAGGTCTCTTTGCTGGTATCTGGTGGGTATGACAAATTAGCTGGTTCACAGAGGCCATGCACTTCTGTGCATTGCAGGGATTTGAACTCAGGTCCCATACTTGCATGGGAAGAGCTTTCCCCATTTAGCCATTTCCCCAGCCCATTTACTAGTCTCTTTTAGAGGTATGTTGTGGAACAAGCTTCTAACAAGCTTGTTGAAAATCTTAGAGTCCAGGTTTTGACATTAAAGTCTAGAAACATGATGACTTTTAAATAGAAGTTTTGGTGTTGGGTGGCAGTCTAATTAGAGACCCTTGATGGAATCATGAGAAAAGCACTTGAATAAGCATAACTTTTCTTACACATGACCGACTAGGCAAGTTGCAAACTTGAGTGCTGACATCAACTTTTTTTTTGTCAAGAGTGTAGAGGAACTTACCTTTCAACCATAAATCAGGTGGGAGGCAAGACTTAAAAATGTTCAGTCTCAGCTCGAAGGACATTTTGTTTTTGAAATACTGCATTTCGTAATGAATGTGGAGTGGGATGGAATTGAGGATGGAGATAAAAGTGAGCAGACGAGAGAGAGTTCTTCCAGTGGTTTGGAGTGCATTCTAGTCAAACTTCACTTTCTGCTCCACTCCCCATTTTGTTTCCTGCCTTGATAGCTCAAGCTTGGTCCGTCTATAAATTTCTGCCTTCACGTGCTTCAAACAAACACACTAACAAACCAAGGAAGGTTGAAGAAATGAGACAGATTTCAAAGACATCCCGAGTTTGAGTCTGTGTATAATCCTACATTCATTCAGTTTCTCCTTCCCCCTTCTGCTGTGCACTGTCGTGAGAGCTCATGCATGGAGAGTGGCGACTTTGACAACCATCCCCACATTTGGACTGAGGCGTTGAATTTCCGGGCTTCTCTTCCTCAGTGATGCAGTGTGGTAGGAATAGTAAGAGAGATCTCCTTCCCGGAGACATAGGACTATATAGAATGACTTTCAATTCTAGCTTAGAAACGACCTTGCTTAATTTATCTGAGATTTCATCTGCTTTCTATCCTCTTCTTCATTTGGGTTTAAATCCACGACAGAATCTGTCAACTTTCCTACTCTTTGCTCTTTATTTCCCTTCTTAAAATTAATTAATTAACTAATTAATTAATTAATTTTACACTCTGACTGCAATTTCCCCTCCCTCCTCTCCTCCCAGTCCTCCTCACACATCCCCTATACCCCCTTCCATTTCTCCTCCCCCTTCCACTCCTCCTCCATTTCTATTCAGAAAAGAACAGGCCTCCCATGGGTAGAGACAAAACATGGCACATCAAGTTGTAGTAAGACTAAGCACCTTGCCTTGTATTAGGACTGGGCAAGGCAACCCAGTACGAGGAATAGGGTCCCAAAAGCCAGCAAATAGACATCTCTCTTTTTTCTTTCTGCATAAACATTTACAAAAATTTCACAAGTAATATATGAATAGACACTGCTATCCAGACATCCAAAACATTGTCATGGCTTTTATCTCTTCCTATGTTAATGGGACCTTAAGGTTCAATGGCAGTGTGGCTTACAGACTTGCACTGAGTCTAAAGACAAAATGGCTTGGTTATCTTAGCTTTCTTTATTGGATAGGTCAGAATAAAATAATGATCAAATTATTTAAAACAAGTGTCCAAACGACAGGGTTGGTTTCGATTTCATGGTTGCTCCTACCTTGGCTGATCTAGTAGCTGCTGCCTCTCAATGTTCAAATATTAGGACTATAGCACACTAAGGGCCAGGGGTCAGGTTATTTCTTGAGAATACTCAGGCATTTAGAAGTAAATGAATTACTTCAGATTTTCCTACCCTCTCACAAAGGCTGACAGATTTTATGGGTGTGAGTTTAGATTTCCTCCTAGCCTAGCTAGTACCATTATTCAAATGTTCATGAATACCGAACTATGGGCATGACATTCTACCTAACACACTTTATAGAGAAGAAAGTGGAGGAGTTGTGGGGAAAGCATGACTACGGGCTCTGTTGATGGTTCTAAGAGGTGCCATCCAGAAGCTCTCAGCTTTATGGGATACTAAAACACCTTCTAAAGGTACAGTTTGAGTACTGGCTTAGAGGAATGAGTCCACAGAGACTCTGTTTTCTGGGTGTTTATCCCACATATTTTTCATCATAAAGAACTCCATACAGTGTTGGCATCAACAGCAGCATTGGAAAACAGATCCTAACTGGAGATGCTCAGAAATAAAGAAACTCTACTAGTTTCTTACTTATTGATGCCATAACAAATTATCCCAAATGTAGTAACTTTAAACAAAACAAAACCTATTATCTTACTGTTTAGGACTCAGAATTCAGAAACAGACTTCACTGGGTTATAATCCTGCTGTCAGTGGAGTGGATTCCTTTTGGAGACATATAGAACAAAATGTTTCCTTTTTTCCCCCTGACTCTGAAAGTCACATTTCTTGGCCCATGGATCCACGCCTCTTTACTCAAGGTTAGCCACGTTGGGTTGAGTCTTTTTACACTGTCATCCTTGGACTCTGTGCTCTGTTCCATATTGACTTTAGAGATATTCAACACATCACAATTGATTATATAGATGTATAAAACTCTCCCTTCTTGTGGATATCTCTAGATATCATTATATTGAATGACTTCTCTTTGTTTATTCCCAAACCATTTTCCACTTGGCTCTTTACTTTCGGAAAGTGGCCAGAGCGCACTACGTCAGTGCCTTCCCTCTAATTGGAATCAGTGAGCCAGGAATTATCCCAGGTCAGAAAAAAGTGGAAAGAGGAGACTGGGGAATTTGATACCTTCCGGTTGGTTTCCTCCAAAGGGTCTTAATTGCTACTGCATATTCTCATAGTCTCAAAACTGCATTTCCAGTTTCTCAAACCAGTCCTTACCACACGACTGCTTGCCTCTGAGTTTCAACACCTACTCTCTCTTCTGGTATTTTTTTTTTTTATTTATTTATTTATTTATTTATTTATTTATTTATTTATTTGTTTGTTTGTTTGTTTGTTTGTTCTACAGGTAGAAACAGCCCTCAGCAACAGCTTGAGGGTACTGTATTACCTCGGAGCTGTTTTCCACACTCATAACCTTTAAGCAGTCTTTTAACTGAGTGATCCTTGAACTCTGACTGATGAAGGAAGATGATGTGTATCGACTTGTTTCTTTAAGTAACTCCTAATGAGTTTCTCTACCCATTTGTCTCTCCATATCTTAACAAGCTGAAACTTACATCCCCCAAACCCAATTTCTCCCACTTGGGGGCGACGTTGCCTCTTTTGAGGCTGTATGACCTTTCTGGCAGCAGAAATAGACTTAATGGGATTTAAGGATTGTCCGCTTGTGTAATGAGAATCTCAATTGGTGGGAAGCTAAGCGACACGGATTATCCACTTGCCTCCTACTTTCTTAGCACACTCAGTCATGGGACCCGAAAGTTAACTGTGAAGGTATTCCCCTTTGAGGGTTTTTCCTTCTTGTTCAGCAATATAGAGTAATTTCACATCCCTGATACAGAAATAGACAGGAGTACCATGGACCAAAGCAGGAATGTTTTCTCATTTAAAAGCAGTCACAATTCCAAGCAGTTGGAAGCTAAGCCTACTACTTCTTTGGGGTTTCTCATTCTTCTAAATCAACAGAAAGAGATTTTACTGGGGTTATTGGTCTCCTTACTAGAAAGGCAACTGAACAAGGAGCCTATTGCAAGACGCCACTAAATTTACTGGGAGCCTCCTAGTCTGGATCAATGGGATTGTGGGAAAGCAGGCTTTCCAATTCTTTGGGGAAGGACTTGGTCACTGGCAGACAGAAAGAATTATATGAAGTAAGCCTATTGTAGATTAAAGCAGTTGTTTATTCAGCCTAGGGCTTGCAATGAACTACAGAAATAGAGGCTTAGCAGTCATATGATACATAGCTAATCTTTTTTACTTCATTGTAAGAACAATGGTTGTGATAGATTTTGTCTTTAGGGTTCAGAGAGACCTTAGACTGAACTGACATGCTGCGGGACTTTCTGGGTATGTGTAAGGCAATATATCTGTTATCTGGGCCAAAGACACAGATATGTATGCTGAAAAACCGAAGCGTGAATTTTGTGGCACTTTGTGTGTCTGTGTGTCCCTCTGGGTTCACTGTATTTGATCTTCTGGGGAAAGACTGTACTCTCTACTTTAGCAAGCTATTCTGTTCTCTGACATCCAGTTGATTTGGGACAAAAACAACCCCCAGTTGCCAATAAGTGAGAAGGAAGGCAGCTGCTGACCGAACCAGTTTTTGGGATTTTTTTTTCCATAAGGAATTCTTCACATGAAAGTTGTGACCTTCTCATCTTTTGAATTAGTTCTTTTTAATAAACAATCCTTGGTTGAATTTAACAGTTAGAGCTATTTCCTTCAAGCTCCCTGAGTTATACCCCCCTACCTTTGATGTATTTTTTCTGTATGCCTAATTCCATACTGATTTATCCATGTTTCTCATATGGTTTCCAATGTACTGTTTAAAGTGGAATCATACAGGAAAATATTTTTATTACACAAACTAATCTGCTGCTTAAAACCCTCAGAATTTATTGTTAGCTTGAAAAGAAAGGCATACATTTTGACCTAACTGAATTCTGCATTAACACAAGGTAACTTCATGTGAAAGTTGAGTTTGATTTCAGAGGCCTGTGTGGTAAAATTTAAACTCCATTTGACTGTTAGATAAGAAATTTAAATAAATTCTTCTATTTTCCCTATTCTGGTAATGCACAAATAAAAATCATGTATATAACTAGTATGTCTTTACTGCATAGGCTCAATATGCTGTCATCCTTTCTGTTTATATGTTACACATTCTCAAGTATAAAATCAGAACCAAATCCTAATTTTAATAATAAGTGATATTTCATTTGAGCTTGAGTATATTATTTTTATTATATTGTTTTTGGTTTATAGCAGAGTAAATGACTTACTTACCTTGAATTAAAATAGACTATCAATACTTATTGATGAAATGAAATTTAGGCTAGAACATACTTTAAATCTCACATAGGGAATACAAGACTTTATGTAATTTTACAAACTTAAACTGAATTTCAAAGGTTGAGAAAATACATTCAATGGGATATTGACAGTTTGTTTTTCTATTTCAATTTTTATATAAATTTTATTGTGTATTTGTTTCTTTAGGTGTGTGTGAGCTCCTCTCTCTCTCTCTCTCTCTCTCTCTCTCTCTCTCTCTCTCTCTGTGTGTGTGTGTGTGTGTGTGTGTGTGTGTGTGTGTACCTCTGTGTGCATATCTGAGAGTAACTTATGAAAGTCAGTTCGCTCCTACAACCATGTGGGGTGTGGGGTTGGGCACACAAGTCAGGCTTGGCAGCAATGACTTTTAATCTTGTTCCATCTCCCTGGTCCAGGTTGACAATATTAATATTTTTATAAGATCACTTTAATGACAAATGTAAGTAAATATGCTTGTATAACTATAGATATCAAATGATTAATGCTCCAGCTACTGAAATTTATGATCACAATATTCTAGAGCATAGTGATCAATCTTGTTTTTCTAAATCTTCATTCTCATGAATTTTCTTAGCTTGCTACATTTTGAGGTCTAAATGTTTCAAGCATATTATATAGTCCACAGGATTATAAAGGAGAAATATCTGAGAATTCAGAGTGACTTTAGTCAGACTGACATATTTCTATACATATTAATTACATGAGTGTGTATGTACAGGTATTACTCAAGCATTGATCAATTCCTGTTCATTTTTAGACTCATGGATTTCTTTTTGGTATGTATTTTTTCTCCATTTTTCTTTATTACTTATATATCAGAAAGATGATCTATTAGAAAAATCAAATAAAGAGAAATTTCTAAAATTAAGAAATAATGCAATTATCTGCTTTTATTTTATTTTAACTAATACATATCATAAATAAACAGAAATCTAAGATATAAGCTATATGCCTCAGTAGCATTCATTCCAATAGAAGAAGTAAAGAGCAACAATTCTTCCTTGATTCCTCAGGTCGGTCTGAATTTACATCTGTTTTATTAAATTTTTATTAGAGAAAGTTAATATTTAATTGTAATCAACTAAAATGATTGTTTTTAACCCAGCAATAATTTCATTGCATCTTAGGTAAAATACGAGTACGTGCTGACATTGTGAGTTTCAGCAACGGAGTGGTTAGGTTTGGGATATGTTTGGTTTGGATTAGAAATGCATTTGTGAAGGTCAGTCTTACTTCCTTGCCCTGTTCTGTCACTGCTATCTGTCCTTTTGTAGACATAGTTTCTCCCATTACTGCAGATTACAACTCACCAACTCAGGAGATGGAGTTCTGGGCAAGAGGATTTATTTTATGATGGGCATGTTTCATTGCATCAGAAAACAGAAGTATGCGCTAAATAGTGACTGGAAAAATTAATTTTTATAAAAAAGTTCTGAAGTCCATAGAGCTAGAAGTTATCTAAGAAACCATAAATTTAATCACATGAGTGTGTAACATTTCACAGGCATTTCTACGGACAGACAAAAGCATCATCGGTAGATAGCCAGACCAGGAAGGGAGAAAGAAAGTCTGAAGGACTTGCTGAAAATTTTGATGAGTTCCAGTTTTGTTTGCCAATATGCCAATACTGCTGAGCATTAAATTTGAAATCATTGACCTGTGTAATTCCTAAAATGTTTACTTTAAAGTAAGTGAGCTTTTCCTGGCTCTCTAATTAAATGATTCACCAGTCTGACTGGCCATCTTTACTGAGCAGAAAAGTTCAGACCATATATCCTGAGTCGCTCCCTGATATCCTCAGGGTCCCCCCCCCCCCTCATCATGCAAGAACTTTGGTGATCCTGAACTTTACCTTCATTTTCTAAGTATATTGAGACATGTGTGACCTTGGAGAGCACCCGTGAGACTTTAAGTGTGTAATCTAAACGGGATCTTCCTTCCCTGCCAAAACTTAGAGAAGAAAAAAAATCAACCAGATTTAATCTCACTTCCTTTTCCACTGCTCCCATAACTCCCCTGGCCAGATTCAAACTGGTTTCTCTCTCTGCTGTTTTCTCTTCAGAATAAAAAGGGTTAAAGCACAGCCATCTCAGAGGAAATAGGCTTGTTTCTAGTGCATGACCTGTGTCCTTTGTTACTGGACCAAACTGGAAGTGAAGCAGTCTGATAATGTTTTCTCTCTTCATAAAACCGGTTTTTCAGGCCCCAGGTTCTAGTCATTCCTGCCCAGGAACAATAAACTTCTAAGCTTGGCTCTGTAAATGTCAATTTTAAACTAGAGATAGCCAAATGGTGACATTTAGTGCTGCACTTTGCAAAATAGTAACCACAATATGTAAACTTGTATCTTTCAGAAATTTTGTTTTGTTTTGTTTTGTTTTTTGTTTTTTTTTTACTCATACCCCTTATTTTCAACCTTTTCTTAAAGAAGAAAATGCAAATAATGATATCGATACCCCATGTTTTGAAAACTGAGATATTGATATTTTGTATTTAAAAAGTGAAAAATTCTGTGTCAGCCACTATTAGGACAGTGAGACACTTGAATCCCTGTGGTAAAGAATTTTTTTTTGTCCAAACTTAGAGATTATATTGTGTAAGTGATGGCAAGCTTATGCAATCCTCATTTTCCCCATAGAACAACTCTGATTATTTGGGTACCTAAAAGTAAAGTGATAACTTTTTAGTTTACCTTTTTCTCCTTGATTGAAAGAAAATTAAGAACTAAGACTTTTTTTCTATCACGGCAACTATTTTCATTTTCATCCCTTTCACATCTTCATATATTTTATTTATTGAGGCAAAATAATAGTTTCTTCTTATTTTTTTTTCAGCCTAAATTCTGAAAGCAGGGAGCCCAGTTACTAACTGTTCTTAAAGATGTCATCATTAGACAAACTTTCCAGGCTGCTTTTATTCTCTCATCTTCTTTCGTATATATACCTCCATTTTCCCTCCTACTTTTCTGATAATCATGTTAATGACATAGACAGAAATAAGAAGAAGAGTGAATTGGTGAAAAACAAAAGCCTTCTTCCTTCAAAAGATCAGCCTATTCACTCAAGAAATAAAGCTTCCTATGTAAGAATTCACATTCTCCAGGCCAAGCTGTATCCCAGTGTAGTGGTTTGATGTTGATAATTTTCTTCTAAAGTCCAAACACAAAGACTTGGTCCTCAGAATGGTATCATTGGGAAGGTACACTGGACCTTCAAGAAGATGAGTCTAGTGGACAATCTTCAAAATGGTCTCTCCCTCTACTTCCTCACTCAAGGCATGACTGATTGTTCTTAGAAGCATTTTTGCCTTGATCGGCCATTCTAACAAGAGCTCAAGCAATTGCATTACCTGAGCATCTTGGACTTGGTCAATAACTTCTTCATTGTTGCCTTGTTGCAGCAGCATGAAGCTGACAAACACCCCAGCCCTGCAGTCTTGGAGGATACAAAAGATATGAATAATCAGTAGTTGGCTTCCTGGACTTGAGAGTCGAGGAAGACGAAAGAGAATTGCAGCTACTTATAACTAAAATCAGCTCCCAGAATTTGCACTCACATGAAAGTCCTTAGGTATGAACACAATGCTTCCATTAGAGTAAATGCTTTCATTTTGGTTAACCATATGTTGATATATAAAAAAGAGACTGTATAGTATTTATATACCATGGGGCACCCAATAAAATTATTATCTCTGAACATATAATGACAGAGTTTCTTCAGGATTCAGTCAATGAGACACTGAGACTTTTTTTTTTTTTTTGCAAAATCATCATGGGAAATAGATAATAAATTCAAAAATATAGAGTAAAAGTATTACATGCATTATTCACTTTTCCAGAAAATAAAATCTATTTTAAGTTGAAATTTTATTGCTTGACGCTTCTTTAAAAAATATTTTGTCAGCACATCTAAAGAAATACAAAAAGAGGAGACGAGAAAAGTTGAGTAGCTTTTCACCCACCAGACTATCTCTTTTAGAGATAAGGAAATCAGGTAAGAGACCTGTTAGGTTTCTGAGACAGAGTAAAGAGACAGGAGGCAGAAAGAGACCAGGGTGTGACCTCAGCCAGGGTGTGTTTATTAGCACACATAGAGAGAGGAAGCCTCTCTTCTATGGGAAATTGAAGGGTCTGCCGAGGGAAAAAGCTGATTTTGACCTTTTATAGAGGTGGGGTGAGGGTCTTGAGAACAGGGAAATAGTTGCAGCCACTGGAAATGCAGGCAGTTCTACTTCAATTTCAGATAGGATAATCTGGCATAAGATTGCATTTTCTGGGCATAAAACAGGATAATAAAAGTGTCTTTGACTGAAAACTTGGTGCTGAGCTGATAAAACATAACATTTGATGATTCTGGATGACCCCCATCCCCAGTGCCCCCAGCCTGTTTGTGTACAGAGTCTGGGAAAACTCAGTGGCCAGCGGCCACACTACCCTGGGCCGCTGACTTTTATTCCAGCATGGGAAGCAGTTTTAGTCTACTAAATCTACTCTAGCAATAGACAGCCCACAGTAATGTGAGAACTGCTATATTTCAGTGTTGTGCTGATCTTGGTCAGTTTGGGGCTCAGGGCATGACACAACTTGATGGTGCTTCTGGCCACAAGTGTGAAGCACAACAAAGTGGCTCCACCATCCACTGTAATTTTACCTGGTGCTGAGAAAAAGCACACAGTGCCAGATCATAGCCTGGCAACTACTGGTATGGGATATGGGCCTACCCTAGCCCCAGGGACAGTTTTATAGGAATAATAGACACACATTTGAGGCACTTCCATGATTCTTTCTGAAAAATATAACTACAGTGTTTTGGGATTAAATTGTCACTTCATTGGCCTCTATTACTGAAACAGTGACAAAATATTATCATTAGACTCCCCAAAACCTGGACCTTCAGACTATCCAGTGCTGACACAATGGAAATCAGAAAAAAGTAGGCAATTTCCAGAAATACAAACATAAAATAATCACACTATGAAGACTGTAATACACAACTAATTGTTAAATATGCAGACAATGTTGTATGTCAATTAGTACCAATAACTCATTCTAGAAATAATTGCATTGCATCTACATTGTTTATAGCTATAGATACTGAGAATGTGGTACTAATCATGAAGGATAGGATGTTTGCCCTACTTTACATATGGAAGCTTAGAAAGGATGAGATTTTTTTCTTCAGAGATTAGTTTAAAACTCAATGGGTAAGAAAAATTAATGGCCTTGATAAAGAACATAGCATGGAATATCAATCTCTATGTTCAAAAGGCCGATGTACAGGGATTGTTATAAGTAGGTATTTTGAGCAGTGGATGAATTGTTAATTGGCATTCTGGAAGTGGAAAAATTGATTTATATTAATGAAAAGTAGTGACACTTGAAAAGTATGATAAATTGAACATTTGGACTGTCAGTGGAGAATTTAATGATTGGCAAAAGCATCCACTGGTTAAGATGATTTGGAGATCATCTCTGTCTTTACACAAAAAAATCCAAAATCAAATGAATCTGGTATCTTTTTATCTTATACTTGGCCTCTAGTAGGGTGATAGCTAATTGCTGGAAGATGACAATGTCCACAAAAGGACATTGTTTTGTCTGTTCTTTGTGCAAAAATGTGCTTGGAGACCTTGAAGAGACAGGGTCCTAATGTTTGGATGTACAGAACTGTTTGTGTGGATTATTTTGTGCCTACTAATGACCATATGTTTAATAGTGTCTGATCTGTGCCAACATTGGTCCTAAACAATGATCATTTCTGATAAAGCAGCAAAACTGTAAAGATGAAGAGAAGCTATGGGGGAGGAGCTTGCTGTCTGAAGCAGTTTGACAGATGCTATAATCGGCACATACAAAAATAAAAACTAAAAGGCTGAAAGTTGTGCATGACTAAACTGGGCCAGATTGTTACTAAACCATCTCCTGCCCTGTGGAATTTACTTCTTGGAAAACAAAGAGACAGCACATAAATAAATGCTACTATAAACAAATTTGCATTGTTGTATACCCCAAAAACACCCCTGAAGAGATCATGATTGAGCCAAGATCCGAATAAAGTATGTTGTAATAAGTTAAAGCAAACAACAACAAACGTAGATTCATTGAAGGGTTTTTTTGTAGAGTATCAGGATCTGAAAGAACCTTCATTTTAAGTACACATAAACCAATCTGAGGAAACTAAGAGGCTGCTAACCTTGAAAAATGACTGTGTCATGAAAGGAAACAAACAGCCCTAGCTCCCAAAGAAAAATTACATCATCTTATGTAACCCAGGGAGAGGCAGTGGTCACTTTAACTGACCTTGTAGATTTTGATACCAATGTTTGTAAATGTAAACATTTTTGTAAATGAGCTTTTATGAAGCAAAATTAATGCATTAAAATTATAACTTACATCATTCATAGGTATATAGTTGAATCATATTAGTATATTTACCAAGTTATGTGACTGTCCCTATAATGATTGCCCTGGAAGGAAATCACCTAATCATTAGCATTCTCCTGCTACTTTCCTTTCCAACTTGTTCTTTCCTAGCACCAAGCAAAGGCTGACTAATCTTCTTCCAACAGCTTGCCTACTCTAGACATTTATTAGAAATGGATTCTATGCTATGAACCTTTGCTGTGTATCATCTAAGTTAGTATGAAACTTTCAAGGCTCATCCTTTTGTAACTTTTAACAATACTTCCTTGTACAAATGATTCTGCTGTACTTATTCCTTGGGTGGCTGACCTTTAGTTATTTCAGCTCTTACCTACTCTCAATCAGATGTTGCTGTCGGCATCTGTGTATGTATTTTTGGGTGGGGAAAGGCTTATTTCTTCTAGACATAGATCTAGGGATACAATCACTAAATCATGTTATACCTCAGTATCTTATCTTTTGATGAACTGTAGAACTGTTTTCCAAAGTTGATGAAACAGTCTTTGTTCTGAAAGTGGCATCTGGGTTTTCAGATTTGAACCTTAATAGTTTCCCAGCCAAAGTTCATATTCTCCACAGTAGTAGTTTTAGTGATGAGATGATTGGGATGTTCCTAAATCATAAAGACTTTGATTTCATAGGTGGATTACTTAGTTCAATGGGTTTGGAAGAATTTTTTTTCTGACTTTTCTTTCCTCTTACAATAAAATGAGCAACATTGAATCATCATATATAACCTAATGTAATATTCTTTCTTGTCATACTCCTAAAATTAGTGAGCCATGGCTCTAAACTTTTGAAACCACAGGCCAACATTTACATTTTCTTCTAGTAAGTTGCTTATTATAGATGTTTTGTCACAGGGAGGCTAAGCTGACTAACACAGAGATAACTCGATTTTTAATAAGGCAAATATTTAAAGGTAAATTTTAAATATAAATGGATGCTTTTGAAGACATAATATTGGCTTATATTACCTGAGTTTGTATTCTAGCAATCTCAGTACTTGCTTCCTTATGAGTCCTTGAGATAAACCAAGCAATGGATCTTCCACTGCATCTACAAATACTGTGTGCTCAGTGTCTTCCATGTGCCTAAGTTACAATTTCATGGTTTGCTATTGCTGAAAGTAATCAAATTTTGAAGTGTGGTAGATGGAATAATTGTTTCCAAAGATAACCCAGGCCTAATCTCTGTATCTTAGAATTTGTGTAGCAATGCAGACTTTCCAATATGATTAAATTAAGAATCTTGTGATGAAGAGACCATCCTAGATTATTGTGATGGGACTTGAATACAAATCTGAGACAGAAGAAGGCAATGTGGATTCTGAAGCAAGAAGCTGCCTTGCTGGCTTTGAAAGTGGAGAAAGGGACAGTAGACAAGGTAATAGCAGAATAATTTTTTTACAGGATGATGGTACAATGAAAAAAAAAATTGAAAGTTCCCTAGCAGCTAGAAGACAACCACCATGGTTATTTCAAAGTGCATCTAATTTCATGCTTTGACCTCAAGTACTATAAGAGAAAAAAAAAAAAAAAAGCACCAAATTTCTGGCTATTGTTGCAACAGCTAAAAAAACTACTGTTTCAGACAGTACATTCATATGTAAATTGATTTCTTAGGAGAATAATTATTTTTATTTCCTTCTTTTATTTTATGTGTATTTTGTTTTATTATATGGTTTGCCTGCATGTATGTATGTGTATCCCATGTGCACCTGCCTCTCAGGGAGGTCAAATGAGGTGTTAGATCCCCTGGAACAGAAATCAAAGAAAATTGCCAACCATCATGTGGGTTCTGGAATCTGAACCGAGATCTTCAATAAGAACAGCAAGTGCTCTAACCACTGAGATGTCTCTGCCCCCCAAATAATTGTTTTTCTAAAACAAGATTTGATGTAGTCCATTCTAGCCTAGAACCCATTGTACTGTCAAGGATGACCTTGAACTTCTCATCCTCCTGCTCAGTTTATGCAGTACTAGTTCTGGGAGTTGAAATTATGGTCTCACACATACCAGGCAGTCAATCTACCAGTTGAGCTACAGCACCAGCATAGGAACAGCAATTCGAATTCAAACAGGAATCGCATTTGTGACATAGGTAATAGAAATAGGCATTTAGGAATGAAGACAAGTTTTATGTCATATAAAATCATAATTTAACATGGCAGTTAAACCTTAAATTCTGTAATTAAGACAGTACACAGAGAATTTGAGATTCTGAAGGAATGATGGTCAGTATTCTATGGAACAGAATACACATCTTTTTTCACCAGCTCAGTGTGTAGGTAAGGATGCTTATTGATGGTCAAATGTTTTTCAGCAAACAGCCCATGAGCTCAGGAGGCATGCTGCTGATCTTCCTTCATTGCCAGTTGAAGTATATAATGCCCATTGGTTTCTAAATTCAGGTGATATATCAGAGTTTGTTAAAGGGGAACTAAAGAAGATAATCTTCATCTAGAGCTGGCTAATAGCTACTGCTATTAATATTGCTGTCCAGGAGTCTGTTAATGATATTTGTATATTGAGCTCAGATTCTGAAGTCAGGCTGTGTGGATCCGGATCCTTGTATACACTCCTGTTAGGCATATGGCTCTGGAGAAGTCATTTTTAGTGTCTGTGTTTCTTTTCCCTTCTTCATAAATTGGTTTTACCCAATGAACCAATACACATGGATGATGTAGCTACTGGATGCATTAACGCAAGCTCAATAGTTCATGCATAATCCCTGAGACCCTGCAATACTTCATATTATCTAAAGGAGAATTGAATTAGATTCCTTTATTTTTACTGTATCTGAGTTACACTCCCTCAGTTTGTGGGGATACATTTTTGTTTATTTGAGGACACCTGTGTAAACTGATACTGTATTTCTGTCTGTCAGCCTGCCATACCTCTTCCTTTCAAAACACTTCTGTTAAAAATGTACAACAACAGCCGGGCGGTGGTGGCGCACGCCTTTAATCCCAGCACTTGGGAGGCAGAGCCAGGTGGATCGCTGTGAGTTCGAGGCCAGCCTGGGCTACCAAGTGAGTTCCAGGAAAGGCGCAAAGCTACACAGAGAAACCCTGTCTCGAACCCCCCCCCCCCAAAAAAAAATGTACAACAACATCTAGCTCCCTAAACTAAGGGAAAACCCTACTACTCGCCCCATTTATTCAACTCACTGAAACAGCTTGATCATAAAGACTCCTGAAAATGTGCATGCTTTCCTAAGGGCAGATCCTAGAAATACCACTTGTGTGCATGCTAATTTCTACATTGAGGGAGACCAGTCTTGTTTTTGATGACAGCTCTCAAGTTAAACACCCGAGAGAGCTCAATTTACAGAATGCTAGCTCAAAATCCAGATCAGATACAGGGGGATATACAGCGTGTGATCAAACTCTCAGAACTGGATGGAAAGAAAAAAGGAAATGGAACAATGTGCTAAAGTTTCTGTATGAGTGAGTAGACAATGCCATGCAATTTGATTCAAACAAACTTCATCTTTAACACTTCTTAAACTAGCATTTCAACTTCATATATGTTCAAGACAGTGTAAAGGTGTCATCATCACAAAATACCCCAAAGTGGGTATAATTGACTTCATTTTGTGCTCAAAGGAAGAAAGAAAAAAAAAACCAAGCACATACAGAGACTCAGGATTTACAACTATTCATAATCCAGACACCCAAAAAGCAAATGGATGTGTCAATATATATTTCATCCCTTTTCTAAAGTTGAAGGTATAAGTGGCTTTCAATAACTTGATATTAAAAGTAATAGCACATCATTAATCTTTGTCAAAATTTTGTTGTCTTCAGTAGGATAATAGAAAAGGAACACAGTAGATCAAAGGGTATGTAATATTGCTAAAGATTTTTTTTTTAATAGCTAAGATGAAATTGCTTCCCAGAAAGAAGGCACTTGGCTCTGGTCCTAGCAGGAATGAGTGCCAAATCAGAGCTCTTCCACCACACCTTCATTCTTGAATCTGTGGGTTTTCTGTATTTGTTGTCCATAAATATTTATCTTATGAATTATGATTATCTTTTTAAAATAGGAGAAGGTGTGATGTCAGGAATTGCTTTGTGAGAGCCCTTTATGTATTACAACATTCTTTTCATTCTGATGTAATATTTCCCTTGAGTAAATTTCACCATTTTATTTATTCTGGTTTTGTTGTTTGAGGTTTTGTTCATACATGTAAAGTTTTGCTCAAATTCTTTTCCATTCTATCCCTTCCAGATATTCTCCTTTTCTATCACTTTTCCTTTCCAGCTTCCTATGTTCTTTTTAAAACCCACTAGTACTTTTCAAATTCACTTAATATTGTGAGTATGTACATGAGGGTAAGACTATCTATGGGAGTTTAGGTAACCTCTCAATGACTGCATCCTTCACTGCCCTACAAAAATCTGTTTGCTAATGGTTCTTAGGTCCCAAGACCCTTGAACCCCTGGACAGGTAAGAGTCATGATTGAGTCCTGTCATTGGTACTTGTTAAGGGGGGAGAATGTGTAGGGGCCCTAAAACAGCTTGACCAAACAGCTGCCATGACAGGCATAGAGGCCCAGGCACAGCTTCCGTGACAGGCTTACTGGCAGGCAACACCCAGATCCAGGAAAAGCCATAAGCTGACCCCACCCAGGGATCCACCCAGGGGTGGGGAAGTACCTAACCTCCCAAACATTCCAAACGTTAGATAAGGTGGCCAGATGTCCCTGAGTCTAGCACACACCTATTTTTGATTTACAGATACGCCTAGATAAATGTTAGCCATTTAGGTTCCTGAACCCTGGAAATCCCATCACCCCAACCTCTGCTATGATAAAAACCCTATCCTGCCTGGGCTCAGGGCTTTCTGCTCTCACTGCTGCATCGGATGGACAGAGAGATCAAGCTTGGAGTTTGAAGAGAATAAAGGTCCTTTGTATTTACATGCAGGGGAGGGGCGATAATCTAAGCCCCCCTGTCTAAGCAGCCATAAGTTGCTAACACCTCTCCAGTTAAGGGTGGGACTTTGTAAGGCCCTCTTCTGTATGTACTGGGATTCTTTTTCTAGCTTGATGTTTTATGCATTCCATGCATGCCATCAAACACTCACTGGCTTCATGTGTACAACAACCCTGTTATGCTAAGAAAACATATTTTGTTGCAGCCATCCATTACCACTGGCTCTTACAATATTTCTCTCTCTTCTTCTATAATGACCCCTGACCCTTGGAAGAAGAGAAGGTGGTATTGATACCCCATTTGGGCTGAACACTCCACACTCAATCTTTTACTGTCTGCCTGTTGACCAGTAGAGTATCTCTGAATTAATCATCAATTTAAAAAAGAAGTGTCTCTGATGAAGGTTGATAAATGTACTGATCTGTGGATATAAGGATAGATGTTTAGGTGACAATTTAATACTATGGTCATTCAGCAGAATGATAGTATTAGGCTCCTCCTTCAGGCCTATGACCTATTCAGTCATGGGTTCTTGACCTAATTAATGGTATCAAACATAAGTTCCATCTTGTGAAGTGGAAATTACATTCAATCAGAAAATTTTTGGTTACTACCATAACGCTCAGGCCACTCTAGCAACAATTGGCATATCTTCTCAGACCAGTTATTATTGTAGCTTGCAGAGGTCACAGCTAAATAAGATTGTTGAAAATTTTTCTGCCCTGGTAGTGTATCTTCCAGGTATCTTCCAGCACTATGAAATCTATCCAATAGCACTAAAACTTCCAGGTCAATACTAACTTGATTCCCCTAAGTCCTGTGACTTAGGTATAAGCTATATTCAGCAACACTAAGGTCTTATGAAGAACTGGGGGATAATAGGTCAATGAAAATAGCATTTGAGGACATCTATGGAAGGGCACTGAATGAATAACTTTTAAAAAGTAAACCATACCTGGAACTGGGCTTTTTTATGTAAAAGCTAATGATGTCACGGGAGTATACTATCCCTCTTTGGGGGTATCCACAATTGAACTCATTTTATGCTTTTATGTATTTTTACATATATGATTTAGGAAACTTCTATAGTAGCATGTTTTCATACAGCAATTTTAAAGGTCTTTAGTGTTAGTAATCTCTCCCCACACTTGTCTTCTACAGTACTTCCACGCTTAGCCTTCCTGTTCTGACATTTCCCTTCTCACCTTCATACCACTTATATTCTATGCCCAGCTTGTGATGGCCCCTTATTAGTTTCTTGTCTTCTATAGGTACTCTGAGTACAAATGCACATATCTAAAGAGTCAAAACACATATGAGAGAAATTTCAAATTTCAAATCCACATATGAGAGAAAACATGCCACATTTGGCTTTCCGGGTCTACGTTAGCTCAGTCAGAATGATTATTTCCAACTCATCCATTTATCTTCACATTTTATAATTTCATTTTTTTACAGAAGAATGAAATTCCTTTCTCTATATTTACTAAATTATCATTATCTATTCAATCAGTTAATGGGCATCTAGGCTTTTAAATTCTTGGCTATTGTGAACAGAGCAGCATTGAAAGTGGGTGAGCAAGTGTCTCTGTAGTAGGATATAAAAGCCTTTGTTTATGCCCAAGAGTGGATAGCTGGATCATATGGTAAGTCTATTTTCAGTTTTGTGTGGAACATCCACACTGATTTCCACAGTGGCTACAGCAGTTGACACTCCCACCAGCAATGACTAACTGCTCCCCTTCCCCCACATCCATGCCAACATCTGTGGTGATTTGTGTCTTTGGTCTTTGCCATTATGGCTGGGGGTGGGGGAAAGAGGAAACCTCAAAGGAGTTTTAATGTTCATTTTCCTTACGACATGAGATGTTGAACATTTTTGAAATGTTCTCATTTAAATTTAAACTTGAATTTCTTAGCCATTTTTATTTCCTTTTTTGAAATCTCCGTTTAGAGTCATGTCCCAGTTTTATCTGGGTTGTTTGTTTTCTTGATGTTTAGGTTTTTTTTTTTTTTCAGTTCTATGTATAGTCTAGAAACTAACCCTCTGTCAGAGGTATAGTTGGTGGTAAAGCCTTTTTCAGCTGCTCTGCCTCTTCCATCAAGCAATGGTGACCTTTACTGGGCAGAACCATTTTAGTCACGAGGTCCAGTTCCTTAGCTGTTAATTTTATGTCCATGCTGTCTAGACTGTTTCCATTTCCTGTTCTATTGTGAATAGAACAGCAATTATATGGATGAGCAAATATCTCTGTAATGAGATATAGTATTGTTTAGGTATACACCCACAAATGATAGTGCTTTATCACATACTACCTTCCAGCTTTTAGAGGACCCTTCACAGAACTTTTCACTGTGGCTTCAACAACAGTGCTTTCCCAACAGCTGTAACTAAGTGGTCTTTTCTCACCTCCGTGCCAGCATTTCTTGTCATTTTTAAAACACGGATCTTAGCCATTCTGACCAGGATATGATGAAATCTTAAAGTAGTTTTAATTTGTATCTCCCAGATGGTTAAGGATATTGAACATTTAAAAAATATTTTTCAGCTTTTTGTATTTCTTGAGAACTCTCTGTTTCTATATAAATATATAAATAAATAAAATACATATTTTACTTATTTATTTATCTATCTATTTATTTATCTATCTATTTATTTATTTATTGTTAAAAAGACTAGACTGTTTCTTTTCTTGGTGTGCAGCTTTTTTTCCCCTTTGTATATTCTAGAGTCTATTCCTCTGCCAGGCATATACCTGGTAAATCTTCTCCCAATTCTTCTCTGTTGGAAGATCTATGTCCTCGAGAGTGCATTTTGAGAGTTTGTAGCTTCTCCCACTTGTAGTTTGCTCTGTGTGGGGTTTGTGGTTGAAGATGTGATCTCTTAATGTCCTGCTTCAGCTTACCTGCTGCCACCGTGCCTATCCCTGGAGTTGTGGATATCCCCTGTGGAATCATAAGCCAACATAGACTCTTCTGGAAAAAGAAGCCCCATTCTGTAGGCCCATTCTTCACTCAAGTGATGCTGTCTTTTTCTGTCCAGATGCCTTTCAGTTTTAGGAGGCTCCATTCATTTGTTGTTAACACTTGTGCTATTGGAGTTCTGTGCATAAAGTGTTTACCTATGCCTATTATTTGAAGAGTTTTCCCTAGTTTCTTCTCTAACACTGTTAAGGTATCAGATCTTTGAAGTCCTGGACCCACTTAGAGTTGAGTTTTGTGAAGGGTGGCATGAGAATCTAGTTTTATCCTCCTTCATATAGTATCCAGTTTTCCTGGCACCATTTGTGGAAGATGCTGTCCTTTCTCCGTTGCACATCACTGGCATCTTTATAAAAAAAAAAAATCAGTACGAGTTTTCTATTGAAAGCATCTACATAATGAATGTAATCCTCATCAAAATTCCAACACAGTTGTTCAAAAAATTTGAACAAAAAACCCATAAAATTCATACGGAAACACAAGAGACCACTGGATAGCTAAACCTGTAAGTAAAAATACCAGTGTTGGTATCACCATCCCTGATTTCAAGTTATACTAAAGAGCTATAGTAATCCAAAGAGCATGGTACTGACAACCATAAAGACACACTGTCAGTGGGATAGAACTGAGGTTTATTATTTGTAAGTGTAATTATGCTCAATAATATTATTATCATTAAATATACTTTTCCATTATGGGTTCTTTGAGTTTATCTTTATTTCCTGGATATCTCTACCTCTTTCCCTTCCACTCTCAGCCCCTTCCGTACACCTGTTCTATTCTCATATTGTTCTTTTACAGTTAGATATAAAGTAAATATATCATTTTATTCAACTGGACTAAAATTTATAGCTGTTCTGTGTATTGATTTTTTACTCTATCTCTTAATGGAACTTTTAAGCCTGTGATATAGATACTTTGTTTTGCTTTTCTTTATTGGAGTTTTATAATTCCTTGATCTTTGTCCTTCTTTGATATATGTCATCTAATTGTAGACTGATGGTTGTATAAAGTTAAATGACTACATGAAATAGAGTTGAGAAGTCTAGATGTCACCCAACCTTCCCAGATCTAACTGTCTTACAGTTATAACATGCTGATCTGTCTCCATTTTGTTTTTTTCTCTGTGTAACATGGTACAGTTTTACTATATTGGTGGTGATAACACACTAAATGTTATCAACCACATCCTGTTTAGAGGTTCCACACTGCAAGACCAAGTGTTCTGCTGAGTTAAGACAATGTCCTAATTATACCAACATCATTTCATTAATGCAAAGTCACTTCCACTCTGCATAATTTCAGTTTTTACTATTTTTTTAGTTCTTGAAAACAGAACTCTCTTTATACCAATATTTAACTGTTCAGGACTGATAATATGCTTATTTACTTTTGGAATCTCCTAAAGCACATTGTAAGCCTCCAAAACATCTCCTCACCCCAATATTTATCCTGCAAACTATTTGACGTGCAAAGCCTTTGCCAAATTCCTACTGTCTTGCAGGCTTTAGGAAGTGTGTTTCTGTAAGATTAGGAAATAATTTGGTTATCATTTGGCTTAGTCCTCCAACCCTTAAGGATGTAATTCTTTCCTACTGGGGACTGAGAATATTTGTTGTTCTTTTGCCAGCCTCAGAACAATCTCCTCAAGTTATAGTGAAGTTCATATTTAGATATCAGCTTCCTGGCAATGTGCTCACAGTGGGTACTTAGACTCGAGGGAGTACACTCAAAGTACAGAGGTTCAAATAAAACTGAAGAAAGTTGATTCACAGGTACATGGCACAGATCCTGTCTGCTGGAGGTTAGTCTACTGCTGTGCATGAGCCCCACCCACAAGATTTAGTGTGAATGTGCTCATGACCTCTCTACTTAGGATTTTCTTATGTGTCTTCTTTGTTCTCCTCATCAAAAATATGGAGCAGATTTGAATATTTGTGGAACATGGCACACTGTCACTAGGCAGACAAAATTGTTCCCGGAATGTGTCAAATCAACCTTCTTGCTTCCCAGAATTCTGGAGATCTGGACCCTGGCAATTTCATAGTTTGAGGAGAAATCAGTGGAGGAAAAGGAGTCTATAACTGGAAAATGTGAACATTACCAGTGTAAGAAAAAAAGCTGTCATCCTGTTTAAGAATTCTAACAGCTATAGGACAGCAAGGTGGTTCAGCAGTAAAGGCACTTGTCTCTTGGCCCAAAGCCCTGAATTTGATCCCCAAGTCCCGGATGGTAGAAGAATAAACACCTGCAAAGTATCCTCTGATATCTACAAGCACGCCATAGCACATGTGAGAAAGCATGCATACTTGACACGCACTCTCACTCACACATAGATAAATGTAATAAAAACATACCTTTAAAAATAGAATCCTGAGCCAGTTGTGGTGGTACACACCTTTAATCCCAGCACTCAATAGGAAGAGGCAGGCAGATTTCTGTGAGTTCGAGGCCAGCCTGGTCTACTGAGTGAGTTCCAGGACAGTCAGGATTCTGTTACAAAGAGAAAACTTGTCTCAAAAAACTGAGAGAGAGAGAGAGAGAGAGAGAGAGAGAGAGAGAGAGAGAGAGAGAGAGAGAGAAGAGAATTCTAGTGGCTATAAATATTTACACTCTTATGGTACATTATGCACACCCATCTTCCTGTAAATGCCTGCTATTACAGTATGTGACCCCAGACAAGCTCTTATGAAACATTAGTTGTTTTTGCCATCAAACTCTATTCTCTTTTTGAATCTGTTTTCCCTCTGTAGAATCTATGCTGTGGAAAAAAAAATAGTAAGACACATATAATCAAAATCCATTTGATTGTAAGGAGGTTTCATCCTCTTACAGTTTTGACCTAAAATGTTGAGGGGCTCCTACTTTGTGCCTATTTTCTTTGTGAGTACTGAGACGTAAGCTATACTGGCTCTAGAATTCCTTTGGTCATTTTCTCTTCCTTCTGTTAGGCTTTAAGAAGCATGCATGGTGGAGTCCAGTTCCTCTCATTATATCAACAGGTTTTTGGTTTTTTGTTTGTTTATTTGTTTGCTCTGGGGTATGTTCTACTTTATGTCTTCCTGCCCCATCCTGATGTTATTTAGCAATTCCTTGAGAAAATTTCTCCATACTTAGAGGAAAACTTGTTTAGAGTAAATTCAAAGGTTTGCCCACAGTGACATACCCAAAGCAGTTGCATCCCAAAGTGGATATAAGACTTGTCAGTCTTATGGGTTGACAGTTTAAGCCACTAGATGATATGTTAACTGTCTTGTTGGGAAATTAAACTTTATTACAGACATTTTTCACCTAACATGAGGTATATCTTTGATTAGCTAAGGCATTGCATAAATCCTTCATAAAGGTAAAAATGCCCTTTTTTATAATATGCCCTTTCATAATAATCAATTTAAGAAGAGAAAAAGAGACAATAGGTAAGATGTAGATACCATCTTGTCTGGCATAGAGTCAGTGCTCATTAAGAATTCATGATCATTATTTATGTGGTTGTTAGAGGCCGAGTAAGCTACTATTCACTTCATAGCTAAGGAAGATTTTAAAGAAATCACTGCTAATTTCTAAACTTCTTAGTAGGCTTTGATAAATTCTTTGACTTTATTATACAAACCCACTATCTTTTCACTTACAATATATTTGAAATTTTCATAATACTAAGTAATTGAGAATTTACATGTTAGAGAATATTATGGTGTTCTCTTCATCTATTTAAATACTTTTAATAGTATGCTTCAGTAAATCCCCAAGTCTGGGATTGCAGTTTTTGAAAGAAGTGTGTATTTACAAATATGTTTATGATTTCTGCAGTAGTTTATATTTAAAGAAATTTAAGATCAAACAAAAATGTGCTTTCAATTTTTTTTGCCTTAATATTTCTTAAACAGTCAGTATATAGAAAGGAAATACGTTATGAACAACAAACAGTTCTAACTCAGTAAAAATGACATCTGTAATGTTAAGGCTACATTTTGATGAGAGGAGCTTCTGAGTCTTTATGCACATATATAGATTCATACATACATATATACAGGACACAAATGTGTTAGCTTGCAACTATCAGAAACAATAAAGATGGACAGGCAGTTACACAGATGGCTGCATGAGGAGAGAGGAGGGGCAAAGCACAGTAGTCACAAGACAAAACTCTACAGCTCAATATACTTGTATACAAAGCACACACTGGGCTTCTCTAATCTTGACAAGAATGATATTAGGGATCCATTTAAGAAATGCAAAAGGTTGTCTTCTTTTTTAAACAAAAGATGCTCTCATAGTTACTTTTTCTGTTGCTGTGACAATATACTCTGACAAAAATCTACTTAAAGGAGATATAATTTATTTTGGCTCACGGTTTGAGGGTGTACTCTACCATGGCAGGGGCATCCTGGTGGCAAGAGCTTTGAGACATTTTGTCACCTTGCATCAATAGTCAGAAAACAGAGAGCCATGAATGTCTGTGTTCATCTCACTCTCATTTTTATACAGTCCAGGATCCAAGTCAGATGATGGTGCTACCCACCGTGGACAGTGTAGAAATTCCCACTGCATGTAATCCCCAACAGTCATGCCCAGATGATTGTAAATGTCTTTGAATTGACAGCTGAAATCAGCCACTACAGATGGGCAATAATGTCTCCCGTGTTCATCCACAGCTCTCCAATATTCTTTCTCCCTCTGCAACTCAGGGTTAAATTGTTTCTTCAAGAACAATCCTCCATTCTTGGACTTCACAGAACTCCATGCTTACAGTCTTGATTCTTAGATACTGATGGTTTTCTTTTCACAATCTTCAAGGATGAGACCTTTTCACTCTATTGATCACAGGATAGTAGCTGAATCCATTCCTCCCAATGGTTCAAAGATAGTTTTTTTTCCTTCATTCTGGCTGATTGCCAAATAAGTCACAGTTCTTCCTATACCCCATGTAAATTATAAGCACCACCAGGAAATGTAAAATGTATAATATTTACCACTATCTCCTTATCCTCTTCTGACCAACAATAGAAAAATAATTATACCAGAAGATTCATCATGTTGAATAAAAGTCAGACAAATCAAAGAAGCATAAGATGTGGGATGTGACATGTCCCTTAGGGGAAGTAGAGCCCCAGTTTTCTTTGGTAACAAAATGATGAACTTGCCAGTAACATGCACCCTTATGTACTGTTTTCTTGCCTGAGCTGTTAAAAAAGTAAATACAAAAACTTGACTACATCTAGAAGTAGATTTTTCCCAGAGTGTGGGAGGTTGCCTGTGATAATGAATCTCTCTCCAATATTCATGTTTATATTATTTTGTCCCACTGTAAGGAGATTCTCAAACATCTGTTGGCCAATCTTACAAACTGTGATATGAAGGTGTTTTAAAGGAAATTTTCTTAGTCCAAGAATTGTAGACATTCTAGGAAGCTGAGGTGATATTTGAAGCTACAACATAAGCAATAGCATGTTTAGTTAGTAGTTCAAACAACCGAATGTTTTAATAATTGTCTTTATAGGCTAATAGGGTTTGATGATATTATGTGACAACCAGTCACAATTGATTTACATGAAAAGTACATTAACTTAAGCATTTATCCCTTATGTCACTAACTGTAGTTCATATGTTCTCGAACTATATACATGGCTACTGTGGAGAATAATAAAACAACATCACAAAGTTTTAGTGAACAACAATACATAAATAGGTAGTCACAGTGCTGGTAACACTTGGGGTCCCTCTACATCAGTGATTCTTAACCTGTGAGTTGCAACCCCTTTGGGGGTCTAATGACCCTTTCACAGTGGTTGCCTAAGACCATTAGAAAACACAGATATTTACGGTTTTCAACAGTAGCAAAATTACGGTAATGAATTAACAACAAAACAACATGAAGAATGTACTAAAGGACAGCAGTACCAGGGAGGTTGAGAACCACTGTTCTAGATGCGTACAATGTTATCCATTGTGTACACATGCCATGAGTTCCTAACCCGCTCTATCTCCAAGTCTTGTGTTAACACTCCTGGCAATACAAAGGAGAAGGAGAGTAGCTAATCACAGATCATGCTGTATCCACTGTTTGTTAGAAAAGCAATAGCTTGCCAAAGATACACAAACCCTTCTCATAACGTGAAAACTCAATGGAATACATGCCCTCCCCAGAGTGGGAGAAGGTAAAGGACAGCTAATAATTTAATTGTCCCATTACTATTACTCTTACTACCAAAAAGAATGTTGTGGCCTACATCAAAGGAAATATTTAGTAGGCAACATATACTAATTAAAATATGAGTTCTAAATATATGATAAATGAATTTTGAGCAATTTACAACTTTAATGTGTACCTTAAAAGAGGATGGATTCTATTTTTGCCACAAAACATGAAAATATTAAATTGTGGATAAACTATAACAACAGCGAAAACTGACTTAGCCAGGCCACATTATTATATACTTCCACATAATTTGGGACACAAAGTCTTCTTATGTAAGGAGATTTTTGGTTTAATAGTTTTGAATTAAAAATATATATACATATCAGGTGCTACCTCGAAGAGTGAAATTTTTCTTGTCATAGAAGACCTGGACAATTGATACTGCTTCAAGTTATCCAAATATAATGGCGTTTATACCACAACCATAGTATAACATCTATTGCTTTTGAAGCATCTTATAGAGATAAAGCATTTTTGAAGCTGCCACATTACCCTGAAAAGTCACTGTTGACATGGGATGTTAATGCCTCATCTATCTTAAGAGTTCTTCCAATGCTTTTTAGGATCTTATCAAAATTAGAATGTGGGTTTTGGATTTTCAGATGCTGTCATGATGAAGAAATATCAGTCTAATTTTTATGCTCTAAAATTATTGCTTCAAAATATAAACTTTCATCCACAGGTGAGTTTATTTTGAAAATGGTGTGGTAAATCATGTATTCATCTGTAGTTCTTGGGAGTGTATGTGATAATATCTTTTTCTCTTCCTATAAAAATATGTATTTTATAAATTGCCAGATTTTCCTTGTTCAAACAAATTTAACATTTGGTACCACAAAAATTATCTTAAAGTTTAGCCATGTGGTTTTTCTTTTCTTTCATTAATGATTCACTACTTAAAAAACAAGGTCTCCTTAAGGACTAAGGACTACTTAAAAAACTAAGTTTCCTTGGACTTGATCTGAGTATACTTTCTTCATCTTCATATGTACCGTTTCTGTCTTGCCCCCAGCCTTCTACCAGGGGACAATTTGACAAATCGAACTTTCTAAAATAAAGGGAAGTAACCCTTAAGATAGCTGATAATGTTGTTCCATTTATGCATATATTTTATATATTACATGTGTGGCCCATCAGGAGGTCTTTAGCAGAAGAAAACTATTATTTTGTAGACCAACTGCTGAATAAGAACTTATGAATTTTCTAGCATTTCCTTAAACCCTCATGCCGATAATTTTAATAAAATGAAAATTGGGTTTTGATACACTTTTGTTCCTCTGTTCATGGGTTCTGAAAGTTGTGTATTATCCACAATTGTAGAAAGATTTCTTCACTTTGTCCACTTTCATTTTTCATTTTATTATTTCCAAGATGTAATACGTAATATTCCCTGATATGTGAATTGTATTTCATAGCTTTGATAGATTCCTTGAATACCCATCTATGGAAAGAACAAATATAGATAAATAGTTTTTTTCAATGAAAAAACAACACAAGAAAAGCAGTAATGCTCTCCTCTTCCCCCTGTAATTCCTTGCAATGCTAAACAGGTGCCAGAACACATAAACACAGTTAGGTATAAATTGTCACATTGTCACTGTGAAGAAAATTGAATGACTTATGCCTCTATCTCTTAGACACCAGGAAAATAAAGCAACAGACTTTATGTTTGCTTTGTTGGAATGACAGGAGAATCATTCAAAAAGTCACTGGACTGATTTTAAAGGTTTTAAGCCAAACTATATGTTATACGTGCAACAGTATATGAAAGTTAAGAGTATGCCAGATTGTGAAAAAAATAAATGCACCTGAGCCAGCTTTTTGGAGCCTAGTGCCTACGGTGGGACACTTTACTCAGCCTTGGTACAGGGAGGAGGGGCTTGGATCTGCCTCAACTGAGTGTACCAGGCTCTGCTGACTCCCCATGGGAGACCTTGCCTTGGAGGGGGTAGGAATGGGAGATGTGTTGGGGGGAGGGCTGGGAGGTGGGAGGAGGGAAGACAGGGGAATCCGTGGTTGGTGTGTAAAATGAATGGAAAATCTCTTAATAAAAGAAAAAATAAATGCACCGTTTTGTATTGTTTGTAAACGCTGTTTGTATTGAAATGTGATGATGACAGCCATTGCAGAAGCCCCACCCATGTCTCTGCTTGTGTCCCTTTCTATAGATAATCACCATTCTAACTTGTAGAATCATAATCTATTTTCTAGTTTTGTGAATATTTTGTCTGTTATTTAAGCAGGTTACCTATCACATGGTTGTTGTTTTTAAAAAGCCTGAATGGACGTTTCCTCTGTTATCCATTCACTCATTCCAAGTCCACAAGTCACGCTGTTGCTCAGGCTGGCTCGGAACACAGCTCATTTGATTCTCCTGCCTCAGCCTGCTGAGGATTGAGTAGCTGGTACTACAGATTGTGGACACGTGCCACTGTGTCAGGTGAACTTTTTCTTTCAGCTGATATGCTACAAGTATAGTCTTCATAGAACTTAGCTTTGCATTCTTAACATAGTTTCCTTCTATAATTAAATCTTATGAAATTTTTATGGAAAACATGTCAACATTACAGCCATCTTTCAGCAATTACTGAAGTTTTGTGCACAATTTGTCAGTGTTTTCTTGTGGCTATATTTTTTTCTTTTATTGCAAGAAGATGCTAATTGGTGCTCTGAAGTCCCTATAATGGTGACCCATGAACTATTCTAACTCTCCTATTCATATTGTCAAACATCTCTTTTCAGATAATTACTTAATTTCTTAATAAGAACTCATTATTTATAACAAACAAATACATTAACTATTTCTAACCCCACTGGCTTATAAGGAACTTGCTATACATACTGAGTCAAGTAATGTGAAGGAAGGAATTTGGAAAAGTGTGAATCATACTGCAAAAGAAACAGGAAGCAGGAGAAGGAGACATTAGGCGTAGATTCCAGAGGTCATAACACTGTAGCTTTGGATGCTGGGATTGCCTGTGTGGAAGCAAAAGCTGAAAGAGGAAGGTGGAAAAGCTAATGCTTAGAGTATTTTAATGCTATTTTCTGTAGAGTTAAAATGAATCCCCATTTTCAGCAAAGTATACTGCAACGTTAGCTTCCTAGAGTTCTGTCTACTGTGGAAAAGGTGAGCAAAGTTCCAAGGGTTACTCATGGACATGTCAGGGAGCTCCTGATAAAGAGGATCCTACACAGCTATGGTGATAACAGTTGCAACTTATATCTACACAGTATAATTTAGACTATATTTTGTAAGTACATTTTCAGATAAGAAAATGTCCATTATGATTCATTGCAATATTTTACATCAAAAAAAAAACCATACTAGTTATTTGACTGTTTCTTCTTTATAGTGGGCCCCTATTTTATGTGTTTTTTAATTAATAAGTAGTTACAGTTTTGTTGCAATAAATTTATTAGTAAAAGTAAAACATATTGTGATTCTGGTGGTTAGGAAGATGGTTAAGTCTAAGAAGTTTTGATGTTCAGGAATGTTGCTCAGTTTAAAAACTGAAAATCCATTTAAAAACCCATCCTGGTGGCACATACTGACACTCACTGGTCAGCCAGTCTAGCTAAACTGAAGAGCTTCAGGCTTTGTAACAGACCTTAGGTCAAAAAGTAAAAGAGGAAACTGATGGGAGAAAGGCCCCTGATGTCAACCTCTGGCCTCTGTGTACATATGCACCCATACAAATACCTGTATACACCCACACTATCATACACACACACACACACACACACACACACACACACACATACACACACACATTCTTTTTCTACATACATACACATTCCACACTCACACACAAGTATGATATTCCCATTATGCTATAGAACCTTATATTGTGAATATATAAAAATTTTTCTCAAATGTATTTAAATTGGCCTAGTCTATTTTTTCTTTTTACCACATCATAAAAATACAATTCTTAACATTGGTAATGCTACCTTGAATTTCCTGCATATGTTTTGTTTATTTGATATCATTTAGTTATGACTCCTTGGATTTTTTTCTCTTAATTTAATTTGCAGAGGGAGAAGAAAATATAGACTTTATTTCCTATAAAATTAACATTAGCAACAATTAGTAATGATAATGGCAATCACCAAGGGCATAAAGATTCATTTCTGTTACAAGAAAAAGTGAAAGATGTACTGTATAAGAGGTATTAGCAGTTTGATATTCCAATTTGATAAATGTTTCTTATACTAATGCTAGATTTTTTTCTCCTACTTGCTGCTGTAACATTTTCCATCTTAAAAAAGTGTCGATCAATAAATTTGTCTGGAATTTTCTCTGGACTATTATCCCTGATGGACAAAGATTCATGCCTGACTTCTTTTATTTTGTTTTATTAATATTTTTTCATTTATTTTACATACTGACCACAGTTTCCCCTCCCTCTTCTCATCATGTTCCCTCTGTCCCCACTTCCATCTACCCTACTCTCTATCCACTCCTCCTCTGTCTCCATTCAGGAAGGGGCAGGCCTCCCATGGGCTTGAGCAAAGTATGTCACATCAAGTTGAAATAAGATCAACCTCCTCCCTGTGCACCAAGTCTGGGCTAGGTAATTCAGCATGGGGAACAGGTTTCTGTGGTGATATTTTATTTGTGTGTAATGTGGTGATATTTGATTTGTGCTTTAATAAAACTTGCCTGGAGATCAGGGGGAAAAGGCCAGCCATTTTGAGTAAACAAAAAGTCAGGCAGCACACGTCCTTAATCTGATCACTTATCAGGCAGGATCTCTGTGAGTTCAAGGCCACACACACTAGGGAACAGAGTCAAGAGTGGTGACACAGGCCTTTAATCCCAGTACCAACCATAGAGACCTGGAGGTCTGTACAGACAGACAAGGAAGTGAGGTAGCTGGGCTAAGATAGCCAATGACAGGGCAGAAAAGTAAGGCCATAAAGGTGTGGGTAAGATGGGAAGTAACTCACATTTGGAAGCTGCAGAGTTGGTGAGGTAAGGTTGGCTCGTGGCTTTCCCTATTCCTCTGATCTCTCGAAGGCTCCTATATTTGGCTCTGTGTTTTTTATTAGTAAGACCTTTTAAGATTTGTGTTACAGATTTCCAAAAGACAGCTAAGAGCCAGGGACAGGTCCCCCTCTCACTGCTAGGAGCCTTACAAACAGATCAGGCTGCACCACTGTCAAAGACATTCAGAGGGCCTAGGTCTAAGTCGGTCCCATGCCTGACTTCTTATGTGACAATGACCTTAACATAAAAATCTCTACAAACAGAAATGTAGCTCTTTCACATCTTTGCGTGAATGGAGAATTCACATGACGTTTATATTTATGAGGGCCCTTCCTGCTGATAAAATCATCACAGGTGAGAACTGGTGTGATGGGGAGGGCAGGTGAAGAGGTGACAGGTGATTTCTGCAGAGGACTTGGCTGTCAAAACTGCAGGCCTGGAGGAGCCCTGTGTTCAGCTCCCTCCACAAAGATTTTTCCAAGGCATAAACTCTAAATGTTGTTCATTTAGAGATTTTATAATTAGACAGATAACTCCTTATATGTGGGAAGTTCTACAAGGAAAATACCATTGGTCATCAGGTAGTTGTTAGATGTGTAGCTGAGGACTAGGTCCTTAGTAAGGGAATGTATTTGTTGTGTGTTTTTAACCTATAATTTTTAGTGTGTGTGTGTGTGTGTGTGTGTGTGTGTGTGTGTGTGTGTGTGTGTGTATGTGTGCTTCCATATGTTCTCAAAGCTGGAATTACCAATGACTGTGAGGCACAATGTTGACATTGGTTCTGTGAAGCTAATCTGGTTCTCTAGAAGAACAGGAAGTACTGTTAACCACTGACCCATCTCTCCAGTCCCAAGGCATTCATGTTTGCCACCTTCCAGATTTAAAAGAGGAAACTGAAGAAAAACTTACTCTGCCACCACTGATAAGAAAGGATTGTTTACACTGACTGACAGACAGCACTTGAAATCAGGCAAACTATTCAACAACAAATATTTATTGAGCACTTTCTTTGTTTCATATTTATCTAGTACTTCAGCAACAGATCTTCATGCTTGCTGGTTCCCACATGTCTACGAAAAACCACTAAGTACAATTGCAGAAGGCACTGGCATCTTCTAGTGGAAAAGTTATGCTCTGTGAGTTTCAACAATTAGGAAAAGTGGCTTGACGAACTCTGGCCTCCTTTCTATGCTTTGAAATGAATCCTATGGTAAGGTGACAGTCATTTACAGTCACTGGCGATTGTTTCTCCTTACTCACTTTAAAACGTGTCCACCCATCAGTCTCGCTACCATCACTAATTCTGTGCACTTACCAAATCAGGAAAATATGTCAGCTAAGAGCAATATGCCCAGTGTGCTTGGCACTTCCTGCCATCTGCTACCGAGTTCTTTTTGGTCTCTCCTACCTGGTTATAAAAATCAAGCAGAGATAGTAGCGACAATCTCAGTGGATTTTTTAAAATTGCATTGACTTGTTAATAATTTGGTCTTTTGCAACCAAATCTTATTAAAAATATCCCTCTGTTATTAAGTGACAGTATTTGTGTTTGTGGAGAGAGAGGTGGGTCAGATCTAAATGTGGTCAATGTTAATCCTCAATTTGTCATTTATCAGAACAGACATGCACAAATTAATTCCCTGTGTGATTTAGTTTCCCTTCTATGTGGATAATGGTTTCTAGTTGCTGTGTAGTTGGAGAAAGGTCATACACAACATCCTTACCACACAGCAGCTATGTCTTAAATGAGCTGGAAATCAAAAGAAAGTCTAACCTTTAACTAGCTTGGAATATAATTGGTAATATGTGAAACAGTGTGTGTGTGTGTGTGTGTGTGTGTGTGTGTGTGTGTGTGTGTGTGTCGGGACAGGGGGTCAGTACACAGAACAACATAAAATTTCACCAGATGATTGATGGTGATAATAAGTGTTAGAGAACTTTAAGAAGCCTGTGTGTAGGATTCAGTGACATTCATAAGCTAGTGACCTTTTCTCAGCCAAAGCACCATGACGTAATTGTCTTTGTCAGGTCCTCATTTTTTTTTAAAGTGTTTCTTTTCGTTTTTGAGATTATAATGTAATTACATCATTTACTTCTCCTAATTCCCTCCCAGCCCTTTGATCCAATCTTCCTTGCTCTCTTTCAAATTCATGACCTTTCTTTTTTTAATTCATACACACACACACACACACACACACACACACACACACACACACACACATCCCTGAATACAAAAATACAATTTGGCACATCTTCTTGATGGCAGTTCAGACAGTATACTAGGAGCGGCTATTAGTGTTTAAAAAGCCCATTGCAAAAATTGCATGACATGTTCAGGCTAGAACTGCACAGACAGAAAATGCTGTTTCCATCGGAGCTAAATGCACTTAAGGTCTGATGACAGTGAGTAGGGAGCACAACCAGGTAATCTGTGCCCCAAATACTAAACAGAGATAAGTATACTTTTCTGCACAAATGGATTGATAACATCATTGATTTGAAATAAATTACATTGTACGGAGCTACTTATTAATCTAAAGAAAACCAATTGTGGCTAAGAATAAGCAGTTTACCAATGATTTCCCGAGCAACTTCACACCCTGGTGCCAGTGTTGAATTTAATAAAAGAAGGCCAAGGAAGCTCTGACAATTGAAACATGTAGCTTAGCTGCAGGCCAGAGAGGGGTCATACTGGGCTTTCTCCAAGCTGTTTCACAAGAACATCTAATAGACACAGGAAACTCCGCAGGATTTGTTGCTTCCATGTTCCTGGTCATGTCTTCATCCTTGCCCTCCTACTGTCCCAGAGGCTGAAGAAACAAATATAAGTGTCCATTAAACACTATGTCTATCCTTTAATACATGTTTAGTCATTTAGAGATGTCAGGCCATACTCATATCTAGTTTCAATGATTTGTGCTCAACTATCCTAAAATTTTGAATATGTATTTTAAAGACATAATCACATTTCTGAGCTATCTGGGTGCTTGACTTTAAAGAAGAAAGCAGAAAATTCACCCACTGCCAAATCACTTTGAAGTATTAGGTGAGTAGAAATGCAAAATGTTTGGCTAGAATAATTAAATCTTTGGTAGAAAAGGAACTCTAAATCTTGAGAATCTGGATTTTGCTTAAGAAACCAAAATGAAGTGTTTGGAACTAAGCCTTGAAGATTATGAGTGACAGAGATGTAATAAATTTCTTGTTCTTCAACCCGACCTGCAATTCATCAACTTAGATCTAATAAGTTTATATAAGTCTATCAAGAAATATAATGGCATTTCCAGAACTCTAAATTAACGCACCAGGAAATAGGGAGTATTTTATGAGTATGTAAATTGGTTTGTACACAATGTGCTCAGGGACAGATGACCAAGTCGGCAAACTTGAATTACTCATCATCTCTTTTAGGGCTGAGTCATATGAGAAACAAGCTATGTACCAGGGGTCCTCAAAGGAAGTGAGTGTTTTTTTTTTTTTTTTAATATATGCCTGGAATAGATGAATCACCCCTTCTGCTAAAGGAAATCAGTAGTTGTAAGCTATAAACACATTGAACAGATGCTAAAGAGGCTTAGAAACCTAGAGTTCAAAGGTGGTGTGACTCAGAAAAGTGGAATGAAAAACAGCTAATGAAATGGAGAGCATCCTTTTTGAATAGGTTGACATGCTTGTAGCAATGACTCAAAATAAGTGGAGAGATTGATAATAATTAGAAAAGGGGAAGAGGGAGCAATGGTGGAAAGAAGGGACTGAGAGAGAGAAAGAGGGGGAAGGGAGGGAAAGAGGAAAGGGGGGTCACCAGAACAAAATGGGAAGTGAAGGCTGAGGGTCAGTTGGAAAACAAATCCCTAGCATGTGTTGGTTCCTGCTTTCCAATCAGAAGAGCAAAAGTAAAACAAAACAACAACAACAACAACAACAAAAGCAAACGAACAATAAAAGGAAAACCAACTGAGAGCTCAGAGTACCATGAAACCAAGGCAGTTCTCTGTGGAAAATTCATCCAAGCATGTGTGAAGCAAGCTAGAGTGAATGGGAACTAGCAGAAATAACAGAGGGGTAACTTGCACTTATTAAGAAGGGGGGCAATAATAATTTACAAAGGCAAATTTTCAGTAGTTTGAAATGAATTTCATTATAAAGTGAATTAAATAAATGAGAAAATATTAAGGAAGCTGATCGTGGCAGTAATGGATTTTTAAATTTTATGAAACGCAGGGATAATTAGGTCAGAAATTCAAGTGGAAATTGAATGATCATCCTTGGAAATGCAAAATAGTCACAGAGATGAAACCCAGGATATTATTAAAGTCTTCAGATAAATACAATCGTGGCACAAAATAATAACCTTTCGTTTATCATCTCAAATCTTTATAAAATAGAATGAAAATGCTTTTGTGGGAATAAAAAACAAGTATGATAATTTTTACGGTTGCTGAATAAGAACACTTGGAAGTGAGCTAGGTTTGAAAAGCAACTTTTCTTTCTTTTTTAGGCTTGAAAATTGTGAAACTAATTTCCATGGTTATAATTCAAGAATGCAAATGTTTGTAAAGTTTGGTTGGGACTCAGTTCCTAATGGGATGTCTTCATCAGAGCCCTCCCCTGAAGGCTCGGGTACCTATGTGATTAAAAAAAGTGGAAGAGTGTAGGAGCCAAAAGTGACAAATGAATCCAAGGAAAGGTCTTCCAGACACAAACAGAACTGATACACACATGAACTCAAAAAGACTGTGACAGTATGCACAAGACCAGCACAGGTTCAAGCCAGGCAGGATACCAGCACCAAAATGGGGAAATTTACATGAGATCCCTTCTCTAGTCAAGAAGCTATCTATAACTGATACACACTGACAAAGGAAAAAAAATATGTTTTCTTTGTTTTCCCAGTGGAATCTTGCTGGATATTTTAAACACACCTTTGGGCAAGTTCCTGCCAAGAATAGCTGGCCAACACAAAACTAACTTGAAAGTATTTTTGTAGAGTTTCTGTCTCATTTTGCTTCTTTTTTTTCTTCTTCATTGATCTTTTGTGTGTTTACTTTGATTTTCATTTTTGTGTTTTTGTGGGCTGTGTGTGTGTGTGTGTGTGTGTGTGTGTGTGTGTGTGTGTGTTGTGGTTTTTGGTTATTCTTATTTAGTTTTGTTTTGTCTGTCTGGTTTTGTTCAATGACAGTATGCTTTGGGGTGGAATAGTGTTCCCAACTCCCTTCTCCACGCTGGTGTTTACTCTGGCTTGGACTTGGCGTGGGTTTTGTGAGTGCTGTTGCAATCTCTGAGTTTATATATGAAGCTGCTCTGCTGTGACCAGGTGACAAGGTTTCCTTATAGACACTCACAGCTTCCCACTCTTAAACTTTCTGTCCTCATCTTCCGCAGTAATCCCTGAGCCTTTGGAACAGAGATGTGGTATATATGTTCACTTTAGGGTTAAATATTCTGCAGTCTCTTATTCTGCACCTTGACCAGGGTCGCTCTGTTAATCACTATCTGTTGCAAAGAGAAACTTCTCAGATTCAGGTGGAGAGATACATTGATCTAATGTATAACAGTAAGTCCTTAGGGGTCTGTATAGTTTTAGCAGTATAATAGTAGTGGGTTCTCCACTAGAGCCTGTGATCTCACTAGCCATAAGATCTCAGCCTGACAATGGTACCAGATATGGAGCAAAAGACTACACTCAAGCATAAATTGGTTAGTTATGCCAATGATGTTTGTGTCACTTTTGAACCATTAGGCATAGATTTCTAGACCAATGATTCTTGTAGCTCTCATGGTTAAAAGGTACACATTACAATTATTTTTCTTCTTTAGTAGCTTGTATTTAGACATTGCAGAATTATGAAAGCTAGACCATAGGGAAGTTAACATGCAGGTCTGTACCAGCTTGATTTAACTGTGTTCTATGACTCAAGGGTACAGTGTCTTCAGTAATTAGGGTCTTACCATCGAGTTCTAGAGAGTCACCATGAGCAATGGCAAAGACCTGTAATGTTTGAGTCAGATCTTTGGGACCTCAGTGGCTAACAACTCCAAAAGAAATAACTGATATACAGTATTGGGATTTTTGTTTAACCTGTTGTGATTCAGGCTTTAAACAATGCAGGGTAGTTAGCTCTTATGGAAGAAAATGTCTATCCTAAAGTGAGAATAGGAAATGAAGGATGTTTATGAACATGAAGGTTCTGAGAGGGCTAATGAACTAAAACAGCAGAGCTTGTCCCAAAACTACTGGATCATAGCAATGCTCCATGTCAGCTATAGGGCATTTGGGGCCTCAGGATTCTTTATCTTCTTGCTTGTAAGACAGACAACCAGTGCCAATGAGCAAGGTCCATTCTTAAAGTGTAGAAACTGAAAATACTTAACAAAAGGGTGCATCAGCTGCATGGACAGTCTGAGGGAAGAATCCCAATTCTACAAACAGACCAGCAAAGTAGCATAGAAGCCTTTCCGCCATGCTCCTCTAAGAGAATGATGCTGTGGTTGTTATGATGTGCAGAGAGCACTGATATATAGGCTCTCCTCAGGGCAAGAGCTTCAAAACATGTATTATTCAGGCTGATGCCAGAATCCACAATGCTCATTACACACATTTCACTGTAGTGGAACAAATAATGCCTATAAGAAGATGCTGTTTTTCATATGTTAAACTAAAGGTGCATTTTACTTTTTTTTTTCTGTCTTATTTAAGAGCCTCCAATACTATTTAATAGGAGTAGTTGCATTTCGGGAACCAGCTCTTATTTTATTTCCCTTAAGGGCAGGGTTTTCTTTAAAGTACTAGACTAAGTCTCCAATGAAGGACACACACACATTAATAGAATCTCTGACGAATGTGTGAAGAATTTCTTCAAATGTAACCATGGTTTCAACATTGAACATTTCTATTGTTGGTTCTCTATTGTGTTACAGGAAGGCAAACAGCAGGACTTTTTTATGTCAGGATAAAATGAATGTACAATAACATGATATAATACAAAAGGAAGTATTCATACTTCCTTTCATGTAAGTGTAGATACTTTTTAATTTCTGAAGGTTTTATGCATTCTTAGGTCAAGCTACAGCTCTGATTCACAGGCTATGGTTGACTGTAGAGAATGAAGGGCTGATGAAATACCAAGGCTAACTGTCAAAATTGATGCTTGAATACTGTGATGACAGTTGCTACTCAGAGGAAGAGATAATTTTTTCTTGACTTCTGTTCCCATAAATTTATTGTTCAAATAATATGATCCTGCAAATATGGTACTAAATAGCTTAATTACCAGACTTAGATTATTTATCTGTTTAGATACTTCCATTGTCTGATTACTGCATTTAGTGAAAATAAAGAATGCCAGTCTGTGGCAGAAATACCTACATGCAAATGAAAAAATGTGACCTTAATTCACTCAATGGCAGAGAAATTTCAAGGTGGATACCATCTTCATAGGTATTTCCATGTTTTGTGATTGGAAGATGTTCATGTTCTGAAAAAGAAAGCATAAAATAAGAAACATCAACTATATTTGTCAATAACACAAGACAGCATTATGTGATGAGGAAGCTAAATTGTATTGATATTGTCAATTGATATTGTTGATAAAGGTCAAGTAATTGATTACATTAATTATTGCAATGTGAAGTAGAAATGAAAAAACTCATAGACTAAAACCTTCAAAGATCATAAGTTAATCTGTATTTGACCAGTCAGTCAAACAATGATACACGCAGAGAAGATTTTGTCAATAATTTTCCTTATTCTCATAAATATGTTCAATATGTTCATAAACAAAGAACATACTTTGCTCTTTAAAATGCTATATGAAGAACCCAGATAACTTTTGATTAGATTATGAAAAACTTGTATGCATACTACATAGAAGAATATTTTAGTGATCATCTGATCACCTATGTAGGCACATATAGATCCCAGAATGAGATTTAAAAATTTTAGAGCACATTCAAACTACAATAAAATTTTCATGGATACTTTTTATGTAATTCCTGCTCTTGATAAATGTTCCTAAAATATCAGAGATGTAGATCATAAGATCAAATATTTTACCTGCATCTTGAGTCAGTATAAAAATTTTAAAAGTCATTTCATATCTATAGTTTCTCTATAATGATTATTGATTTTTAAAAATTCATAATGGGGTCATGAAGTCATGGCATATATTATAATAGGAAAGGACCTTACTAAGATAGTCACTCATTCCCAAGTTCCTTCTAAGAGAGCATTTATCTCCAAAGAAATTAGGGAGTTCGCATATGTTTCAATTCATTATATTTTCTATTACCACTTATCTGATCATTTGAAGATAATAAATGTCATTTTATTTTTTCCAAATACATATTCTAAAAATATACAAAGAGCCTACTTTCTCATGCTGTTTTTCAAAAAATGTATTTAGTTTCATGTCTTGTTAAGTTATTTCAAAGTAGCTTCCCTCTTAACAATGAAAAATTTAAATATGTAAAAGTGGTAGTACTCAGTTTAAAGCTATCATTTAATATGATAGCTTTTTAATTTGGTTTCTTTTCACAATGATTAAATTGTAAAGTGCATGGTCAGAATGACTCTTGATGTGAAAAAAATTGTACTTGCAGTGATATCATTTAAGAATTGATTCATCTTAGAAAACTGACAACATAATGGATATGATGTCATTAACCTTGAAATCAAGGCCTATAAATAGCCAAGGTTGACAAGGAACAAAGGTCACCAGCTGAAAGTTAACCTCAACATTCTGATCTAATCTCTAGAGGACAAACTACATAATGTCTAATCATTACCAGATAATTGTAAATTAGTCTACACAAAACCAGCTTGCCCATCTTTTCTTCTTTGACAGGTAAGTGGCTAAGCAAAGTTGCAGTCTATTAGACTTGTTGATAGCCACCTGGAGCCTATCCACACACTTTTACAGTCTCTTAATGAATTGATATTTTGATCATCTTTTCTGGATGTGGCAATATGGCTAGTCTTCATAAAATGCCTTTCATTCTCTAAGCTAAGGTATTTAACTAAAACTTTTCAAATAGGTAACATTAATGCAATTCTGGAAACTTGAGTAACTTAAATGTGTTTTTGTGTGATAGAATAGGAATTAATTAAATGCCCTGAAGGATCTTCATGGAAGAGGAAAGTAAAGCAAAAATATATTATTCCTGTAAAAAGTAAATAAGTAAGTAAACATACTACCTGGGAAATTTTTCAATTAATATGAATTTGTAATGTAATATCTAGCAAGATTTACATTTGTATATCATCCATACAAATGCAGTTAGGAAATAATAATTCCCATTTAAAGAAATATAGGAAATAGAGACAATAACTAAAATGATATAGAAAAGAGATTGAAGAACTATGTAGTGAATGGGTATAGAACATCTTATGGAATGAAAGATTAATAAATGAAAACTCAATAGCTGCATTCTAATTTTATACTGAAAGGATAATGACATCTTATCAGGTAAATTTTCAGTTATTTTGTCAATTTAAAAATATGCATTGTCTCTCATATACAGTTTGAACTTATATTATATTTAATATATAATCATGTGGAGATTACTCATTAATGTAACATTAGATTATTTGATATAAATATAATAGCTTTTCTGAGATGAGCAAAATCATAAATTAAACATTTAAGTACTTAAAATATTATAAATCTTTGATATATAATGTGATGTTATTCTTAAATGTGGACTGATACAAGTATTGAATATATGATTTGTAAAATTGTTGATTAATAGGTATATTTTCACATTAGTGGAAAAAGCTTCTATTTTTAATACTAATCATTTTAATATCTCTTTGGTGGTAATTATAAAAATCTTCTTGGGACACAGATTATAATCATTTGAGGGAAATTACACCTTATATATATTATCTTGTGAAATAACTGATTTTAACAGCTAATGTTTTACTTAGGATTTTGAAAACAACTCCTTCTAAGGAAATTCAAGATCATAACTCTGGTAGATGGAAATAGTTTGTCATGATTGCTATTCTTGATCATGGAAGTTGGCCTATGATGATTGCAATGTTCCATCACATAAAAGATCATTTGGTGAGGTGAGAGGGTAAAAAAATAAAAGTTAGTTCAATATAGAGAAATGTAGACATAAAGGTAATTCAAGTGAGTAATTCATGTTTACATACTTAATACAGAAAAGTTTCACTCACTTTTTCTTTCTTATGTCCCAGTTATCATCAACTGTGTTGAATTATTAGTGGGCTACTTCATCACACACTTCTTATATCATCAAATAAAAATAACATTTTAGAAGAATTTGATTAAAAGTTTATTTTGGTAAATAATTTAAGTAAAGACTAAAAGTTTATTTTGATAAATCATTTAAATGAAGACTGAGTGAGGTTATTGCTTAGGGTCATAATCATTGTGAAATATGTTGTATCTGTCACTGTAAAAATTCATTTAATGGATCATTGATTCCTTTAAATAAGATGGTTTCAAAGATCTAACCCACACAAATAACACTAGAATAATATTAATTATATTAATATTAGTATTTTTTCCATGTGCCTTCTGGTTTTTTTTTAAAGCTTCATATACTGTATAAGAAAATCAGTATTATCTGAGGAAATATTTCAGCTGGTATTGTCTCATAAGTTGGGTAAGGACACAGCCATGTGATTTAGGAATACACTTCGAAGTCTAAAAAGGACAATTCTGATTTATTTTACCCCAATGCACATAGAGAGTTTGTAAGAGCCAGGGGACCAGGAAATCTGCTGTGAGAATGTGTCTCCAAGAAATGGCAGGGAAGCTGCACCCATGATACCTCAACAACATGGCTGCCTAAATAAGACTTGAACAATGTCAATGTCAGTAAACATGTTAACTCTGAAAGAGAAGATTTCATAGGGTCCCACCAGTAGAAAAAGAAGTACAAGCAACTAATGACTGCTGAAAGCAGGGTGGGGCAGGAGTTTAGCTTCTCTTCTCTCAAGGGAGGAGGCCCCTGACTGGTTATTCAATACAAAGGGGTCAGCCATGAAATCATATATACATTAACCCCATTAAATGGACTCAGTAGGTTTTATTTATATATTTATGTGTTTGTATACATGTGTGTATCAATAACAACAACAGCAATAATAACAATCATAATAAAGGGCAATGTATTTGAGAGAGAATGGAAGGGGGATGTAGGTTTTTGAGGGGTAAAGGGGAGTGGGAAGTGTCACTACCCTAGAGGCAATGGGTCTGAGAGGTTGGAGCTGATAAATGAGGTGGACTATAGTCTCAGGTTGTAGCTGGAAGTTCTCCTGTGTCCTGCCTGGTCTGCAGCTGCTCAGACAAAAATAAACACACAGAGGCTTATATTAATTACAAACTGTATGGCCATTAGCTCAGACTTATTGCTGACTGGCTCTTACACTTAAATTAACCCATAATTCTTATTTATGTTTAGCCATGTAACTTGGTACCTTTTCTCAGTTCTGCCTTGTCATCTTGCTTCCTCCGTGTCTGGCTGGTGACTCCTGACTCTACCCTTCCTCTTCCCAGAATTCTCCTCGTCTGCTCAGCCCACCTATACTTCCTGCCTGGCTACTGGCCAATCAGCATTTTATTTATCAACTAATCAGAGCAACACATATTCACAGCATACAGAATAACATCCCACAGCATCAGATAATAGCCAACTTTATTCAGAGCATCAGACAATTTATAGTTGGAGGATTAAGAAGAGTCATGTGATAAAGTGTCCAATTATAAGGTCAAGTTACATGTGGTGGACAAGCAGCATGTGTCACAAAAGCATCTTTTTCCATCAAGGCATGTAAACAAATAATAATAACCAGTTGTAATGACTAATATGAAGCAAACTCACTCCTATCTGCTGCACCTGGGAGAGGCACAAAAATACATTCCAAGAACAATCTGTTTTTGAAGAAACAGAAGTCACAAGACTCGTCTTGTTTTTTTACAATCACTCAGAATTCTCCACTTGTGATTACAGTCTTGGACTGTGCTCCAAAATGGAAGCAATGTAATTTTTATTTAATTAAATTTTTTAATTAAAAAAGTAAATGCTCTCAAACTTAATTTAATAACATATAGTAATGACATAAATATCTTGACAAAGAATTAATAAAGGTATTAAAATTATTCTATATATCCATTACTAAACCGAATGATATATCAGCAGTTTTATGTCAATATGAAGTATCTCCTTCCTTCCTTCCTTTCTTCCTTCCTTCCTTCCTTCCTTCCTTCCTTCCTATCTTTCTTTCTTTCTTTCTTTCTTTCTTTCTTTCTTTCTTTCTTTCTTTTTTTCTTTCTTCTTTTCTTTCTTTCTTCTTTTGGGGGCGGTTTTCAAGACAGGGTTTCTCTGTGTAGCTCTGGTTGTCCTAGAAATCGCTCTGTAGACCAGGATGGCTTCAAACTCACAGAGATCCACCTGCCTCTGCCTTCCTGAATGCTAGAATTAAAGGCATGTGCCACCACTGTCCAGCTAGTTGTATACTTTCTTGATAAAACATTACAGTATTGAGAAGGTGAAGAAGCTACATTTATTTATTAAGGCCAGCCGTGACTTTCATCTGCTCATACACATTAGCTTTATTCTGACTTGTAAATTTTATCTCAGCTACAATTACAAAGTTTGGCCAGGTTTCTCAGGTCAGGAATTACTGGTGCTAATAATACTCATAACTTACTGAGCCTTCCATATGAATGTCCTTCATTAATCCACAGTGTAGACATCATCTTATTCATATTTTACACAAAATGAGAAATACAGAAAAATTAAATAATTTGCCTTACACCTGCTGGCACGCAGCAGACAAGATTCACCCAGACAATGTGCTTACATCATTCTCTCAGGGTTGCATTTAGTTCACTGAATATTCATCCTAAGACACACTAAAGTAGGTTAACACCTTATGCCTAGCTGTTGTGCATTCTCTGTCTGGAGTTCTGTTTTGTCTATATCTGTGTAAACCCCACATGCTGCCAGGCAAACTCCCTCTATGCCCTTACCTGCTTGTTTGAGTCATATCTAATGTATAGGCTGCGTTTTCAAATGTTTTCCCTGCTAAAATCATTATGAATTACAGCCTTGTGCCTCACTGGCGCACCTTTTTTTGCCTGTTTTCTTTCGACTATCCGCTACTTTTGCCTTCTTTCTCCTAAAATTGCATAACTCCTTCCCAGTCAGTAAACAACACTAGTTAAGTGACGGTGTTGTGTCTAAGTATATGTGGTACATGCATGCAAGGACACACATACATGCATGCACAAAGATGAGGCAAACAGGGTAGCAACTATGTCCTCCTCAGTTGCTCCCCACTTTGTTATATGAGACATGGTCTCTTGCTGAACATGAAGTTTTCCAATTTGGCCAAACTGGCCAGCCACCAAAGCCATTGGGGATTCATGTGCCTCTCTACCCCCAACACTGCTATTGCTGGTTTTTACCTGGGTTCTGGGGATCCCAAATTAGGTTTCTGTGTTGTACTGAAAACACCTAATTAGCAGAGGGATCTCCTTAGCATCAGGAAAAAGACTTTTACAATAATAAGATATAAAATCCTGAATCAAAGTAGAATAAAAAAGAAGAAAACAATAGTATTTCACAGTTAAAATTCAACAAGTACTACATTACACTATTTACAAGGGAAATTTAGAATTAAGCGTGAGTTTTAATGGCAAACCTAAGTCACTGAGATGACGCATATGTCATACTGAAGGATGTCCTTAGAGGAGTCCTTCATGAAAGGAAAGACATAAATTTTACTTTAGTTCCATTGACTTTGAGGCAAAAGAAAGATATTTAAACAGAGATATAACAATATCACTATGCCAACAAACCTGTTTGTTCATTACACATGACATTATAATTGTTAACTTTTTAGATATCCCATGTTGAGAGACAGCTCAGTAAATTGCATTGAAAGGTAAATATAATGTGCTCAAGAAATACATTCTAATTGAATTTCAATGATCAAACTAAGACATTGACTGATATCTAATTTTCCTAATTCCAAAGACAATTCACTTAAAATTGAATGAAATATATTAAACAGTTGATTTAAAAACATGTATCTGCTTTTAGAGAGGCACAACAGCTTTGTAGACATATTTAGTTAGTGTCAAGAGACTCAGGCCTAAATTTAAAAATACTTATAGTTTTAATCTTTGTCTGTCATACTTCAAAATGCAATTAGAAATCAGGCCTAAAGGGTTTTTTAGTTACTACCTGTGTATACAGGTATGTGCCACATGTATGTGTGTGCATGTGTACTTGAGGGTATGGATGCATATGCATGTATGTACATGTGAATATCAGAGATCAAATTTTCTGTCTTCCCCAGTGATTCTGCACCTTATTTTTGAGTCATGATCTCTCACTGAACTTGGAGCACACCAATTTAGCTAGACCTACTGGTCAACCAGCAGAGTGCAAGGAACCTCATGCCTTGTGTTTTGCCCCAAACTCCAGTGTTGGGGGTACAGACCTCGACCACTATGCCTGACTTTATATGTAGGTGATGGGGCTACAACTTCAGGGCCTTGTGCTGTCACAGAAGATACTTTATTTACTGGGACATCTTCCCAAGACTAAAAGATTTTGACAAACAACGTTTTAATAGAAGATCATTTTAGGATGCTTCAATAGTGTGTCATAAAAATCATTTTGTTTTCAAGGAAGAGATTATGGGGCTTCCTCTTATTTATTTGTTTAGAAAAGTTATTTCTTTATCTTTTAAAATTTTAATTAAATATAATTACATTATTCTTCCTTCCCTTTCCTCCCACCAAATCCTCCCATGTCTTCTCCCTGCAAAGCCTTCCAGATCACACTTACTTCCTCTCAAATTCACAATCATTTTTTCTTTGATTATTATTATTATTATTATTATTATTATTATTTGTTATATAAATATAACCTGATGATACCATTTAATGTTGCTTGTAGGTATATTATTTCAAAACTGGCCACTTGTTATTGGGTAATCAATTAGAAGTCTCATCCCTGGGGGAGACTAATTCTCCCTCTAATTAGAGAAATTTTACATGATATTCATTGTAATATTTATATTTTAAAAACAAAACATACAATTCTCTTTGGTTCTACATCTATTTGCCTCTTGTTGGAATTATTTAATCATACCACTGTGCCAACTGAATAGAAATTAATCTTTGAAGTTGAATGCCTCTATTCTAGAAAGCTAAAAAGTTACAAATACAATTTTGTAATACTAACATTTCAAAACAATGATTGCATTTGCTCCCTGACCAATTATTAAAATTTTAAAAAGTAGAAGTATCTTAATTGCCACAAACATCAAGTACCATGTAGATCAAGGACACAAAACCAGAAATATGCAGGATGAACCAGTCTAAATAAAGCATGTGGACACAGTTAACAATAATGTACTGTGTTCTGAAATTCTGACAGACAGAGTAAAAAAAAAGAACTATCAGATGTTATATAGCAATTTCTCTCTCTTTTTGGATGTATAAATATATGCAAACATTTAAAAATGTACACTGTCTCTACATGTAAAATATATAGATGTATATATATGAATACACATATTAAACATACATGCTTTTATTTATGCAAAATGTCATATTGCATATCTTAAGCACACAAGGACAAATATAATAAAAGAGATGCAATAAGACCAGGAGAATCAGTTTATTAAAAACTCCATTTGTGGGCCTAGGGAGATGGCTTGGCTATTAAAAGTGCTTGTTGCTTTTGCAGATAGCAGGAGTTCAACCCCACATCAAATGACTCAGAATCTGTAACTCCAGCTCCAAGAAATTTGATTCCCTCTTCTGGCCTCTGTGGGCACCTGTATGAAGATACAAACAGGCACACATGCATATACAAAACTAAATGTTTTAAAATTGCCTTTAGAACCCCTTTCCTCCTGCTGGGTGGCTTTATCCATCTTTAATATGAGGAGAGGTGCCCAGTCATATTGCAACTTGCCATGTTTGGTTGATATCTCTAGAAGGCCTGCCCTTTTCTGATGGGAAATGGAGAAAAAGTGGATCTAGGGGATAGGGGAGATGGGGGAAGAGACCGGAGAGAGAGAGAAGGGAGGGAGAACTGCATTGGGGATATAATTTATGAGAGAAGAATAAATTTTAAAAAATGCTTTTTATACAATATATTCTGATAACATTTCCCCTCTCCCAACTCCTCCCAGATCATCCCTCACCCCCACCTACCCAACTCCACAGTTGCCTTTCTCTCTTTAGAAAACAAACAGGCAAAGAAACCAAAAAGAAAGAAAGATAGAAGAAACATACACACAAAATCCATAAGATCACAGAATCAGGAAGCATAATACACAAGCAGAAGGCCAGTAAGTAAAAGCAATGTGAGACAAAAAAATCTACCAAAATACCATTGTTTGTTTTGTGTTAACCATCTATTTCAGAGCGTGGAGCCTCCCTGTTCTTAAGTGTGGCTTCTATACCCAGTGAGACACCACTGGAGAGAACGAATTCTTCCTTTGCAAGCAGATGCCAACTGTAGATAGCTTCTTGGCTAGTCACAGGAATCCGTGTCTACTGCCTCCTATTAGCACCGGGACCCCATCTGGCTTGAAACTGTGCAGGCTCCGGGCATGCTGCCACAGTCTCAGTGAGCTCATATGTATGTCAGTCCTGTTTAACCTGGAAGACACAGTTTTCTTAATGTCATCCATCCCCTTCTGGCTCTTACAATCTTTCTTCAGCCTCTTCTGCATAGCTCCCTGATGACAGAGGTAAGTGATTTGATGAAGACTTCCTTCTTAATTAGAGTTTCTATTGCTGTGAAGTGACACCGTGACCATGGCAACTCTTATAAAGGAAAATATTTAATTGGGCCTGGCTTACACTTTCAGAGATTTAGTCCATTTTCCCCATGGCGGGAAACATAGTGGAGTTCAGGCAGACATGGTGCTGAAGATGGAGCTGAGAGTTCTATGTCTTGATCCGAAGACAATGGAAAGTGAACAGTCACACTGGATGTAGCTTGAACACATATGAGACCTCAAAACCTGCCTCCACTGTAACACACTTCCCCCAATAAAGCCACAACTACTCCAACAAAACCACACCTCCTAATAATGCCACTCTGTATGGGCCAAGCATTGAAATACAAGAGTCTATGCGGACCCTATCTCTTCAAAACACCCCAACTTCCCATTTAGGACTGAGTGTGCCAAGGTCTCTCACTCTCCATAGATTGTAAAACATCATTCTTAGCAGAGGATCTTTTTTGACATTTAATTATTTCTCCATTTCTACAAAGTCCCAAATACATTCTATTTGTATATTCAATATATTGTTGCATTTAAAGTCAGTTTCATATGTGCTTCATATACAATCATTATTCGCTTGGTAAGCACAGAATTTCACTCGATCATATTTTTAGATTTTTAAGCTAAATTACTTTGTGACTTCCTTTATTTCCTCCTTATAGACCAAGACCTGCAGCTTTAGCTGTCTTTTCACATGGTATTTATCTATCTATCTACCTATCTATCTATCTATCTATCTATCAATCATTATATGCATACATGTATATGCAAATATGGTTTGTTTGGCCTTCACTCTGTATTTACTTTTTCCACTAAAATGCTTGATGTAGTCCTTTCTGCACATTGGTTAAGCTACAAACACCTGAAAACACTGCCAATTTCAAACAGGTACCATTGTGCAAAAGAACTTGATAAGGTGTGGAAGTAAGGAATATGTATTGTGTGCTGTCCTATTTTTAAGCTGTCAGCGATCTTGGATCTGTGGCAGGGAGAAAAGAACTTTGGCAAATCATAAAACTGTTGCACATTTCTGTGAGAACAGGATATGACAACTTTTGTTTACATTTCATAAGCAACAAATATGAACAGGCTTAAGCCAATACAAAATAGAAGACTATTCCATGTACAGAAGGGTGTGCAGTGAATATGGTATTAGATGATTTTTATACCTTCTTTGGGGTAGACTGAATACTAGTAAATACTAGTAATATGTGACAATATATATTATAATATTATAATAAGGAAAAGTATCTATCACCCTAAACCAAACAAATTTCATAATAACGTGCTTGTTGTCAATAGATTCAAGTCCTTGCATGTTCTATCATTATATACACAGTATATAACACTAATCAATATTGTATCTATATAGCTGTAGTTATTTCATCTGATTGCATTAAAATATCACATAGTAACAGTAACTATGCATCTCAAAGAAGTACATTTATGCTCATACAAATAAACTTTGCTTCCTATTTCAGGAGATTCTGGAACAGGCCACTTAGAGTTGCATTGGCTTTCGAGACAAAAACTGCTATTATCTCTCTGCTGCCTGCCTCCTCCTCTCATACCATTAGTAGTCACATCTATTGGAAAGTCAGTTTTTCCACTTAAGCATCTACGACAATCTCCTTGAGTCGTTATGACTTCTTTTCTGCAATCACCATTTTTTTTTTCCTGAATTTTCCTTACCCATGTGAATAAACACATTTGTTGTTGCTCAATCCAAAGAATTTGGTCCAATTTTTCCCTATCTGATTTCTTGGGGGTGATCTGGGTCTCTTCTCCCATTTTTCACAACACTTGCCTCCTCTGCTTTTTTTTTAAAAAACTACTCTTGTTTCCTGTTTATTTTCATAGTGATTACTTCTCCAGCAATGATCACTGGAGTCTATCATTCTTCTCTTGTCTCATCTAATTTATACTTTCTTCGTTACCAATTTTATTCAATTCCATGATTTCAAACACTATTAATGTTTTACAAGCATTTATCATCAGCCAGGGTTTCTCTTTGATACACTGGCATTTTTAAACTCCCTTTGAATATCTCGACTTTGATAGCTCACAGTCAGACAATGAAACTGAACACAGTCAAAACTGCATCCATTTTGTTTCAGCCCACACATTCTCTTTATTTTCCCACATGCCTTTGAAAACTGGTTCAGTATTCAGATCATCCACTTTCTTGAACATACTCCATGTTCTTGAGTTGGAAATTTACTAGGACTCTGGTTTTCCGGATATTATTTAAACCACTTTTAAAGATTTGCATGCTCTTTCATGTACTATCCAAGCTCAGATTTTCATTTCTGTATTTTAGGATAACCTTCTCCACTACCGTACGGTAGTCCATCCTCCATTCTCATTGTCAGCTATATCTTATCTGCTTCTTGCAATTTGTCGGTATTTCTCTTTTATATAATTATTCACATATTTAATTAATAACTGTGAATACATCTTTGAAAGTGTAGAACCTTCCCAAAACTGAAAATTGGGCTACCATATGACCTAGCTGCACCACTCATGGGCATGTAACTAAAGAAGTCTATATCTACTATAGAGACATTTGCATGCCTACGTTTGCTGTTACTGCTTTCACAGTAGCAAGGAAATGAAGTCAGCCTACGTGACCATTTCATATGAATTAATAATAAAAATGTGGCTTATATCCACCAGACAGTTCCTAACTTCTCAGGACTCCACAGCCTCTCAAAATAGTACTACAAGATGGGGGACCAAGTGTTCAAACAAACGATCCTGTGGAAGAATATTTCACATTGAAGTCATAGAACACCAATGCAATCATTATGGATCAAAGCAGAGGTCTGAGATAGAGCTTAAAACTTGAATAACAGTTGATGATGCATACTCTCCAGAGAGACACATAAATATATAAATACACCTTGCTCATGAGTGTAGCTCTCCAATTGTTTTGATGGAACACCATGAATTTTATGTGTGTTACGTTGGTGAAGGATATATAATTTCACATTTTATTTGTTTTTTTTTTTTTCAAGACAGGGTCTCTGTGTAACAGTCCTGTTTGTCCTGAAACTCCCTTTGTAGACCACATTGGCCTTGAACTCTCAGAGATCCACCTGTCTCTACCTCTCTAGTGCTGGGATTAAAGGCTGTCCGGCATAAGACAACTTTTGATGTCACCAATGGCTAGACAAATAAGGATCTCATCAATACAAGTTTGTCTTGGATGACTTTTGTAACCAGAATACTTAGAACCTCTTCTGTGTTTGCTTTCTCAGGTACATTTGCATATTATCAAAGTGTTTTACAAAGAATGCACGTGAATACAAGTATCTCTTTGCTTTCCATTCCTTTTTATGTATATTTAAAATGTTCTGCAAATCATTTATCTTATACAGAACAGTTCTCATGTGTTCTACTTAAACGTTTTGCTTATTGGGTATATAAATCATTCTTAAAATAATTTAAAAGCTTTGTCTCTGTTTTACAAGCTACATATTTATTCATCTAATAGAATTGAGTGTCTTTTCAGTAGCAAATGAACATTTACAAAATGGCCTGCTGAGGATGACTGAATCTTTTAACCATATGATTTGATGCTTTGTGTGCATGTGTGTGTATGTGTATGTGTGTGTGTGTGTGTGTGTGTGTGTGGGAGAGAGAGAGAGAGAGAGAGAGAGAGAGAGAGAGAGAGAGAGAGAGAGAGAGAGAGAGAGAGAACTGTGTTTTTTTCTCTCTTGAAGTAAAATTTCCTAAAGATTATTATCCAATATTAGTCCAGGGCAAAAAAAAAAATTATATTGGACTCTAAAGCAGGCTGCCAAATGTGAATCAGCTTTGCTTTCTTTTAGTACTTGCTCTTGCAGAACACTCTTGCTGTACCTGACTGCCTGAAGGCTGCCTTACTTTTATGAAGCCCAAATTCTTTCACTTAATAACATTCCATGGAGATTCCATAATGTCACAGGCACACAGACAACAGGAGAGATCCCTACATACTCTCAACTGCTTCGAGGACCCCTCAACCCCAGTGTTCTATATCTAGCTACAATCTGATTACTGTGTCCTGGACACAGTACTACTTCAGAATTTAGACTATAAAATTTTGAGTGCTGCTTCAGCTTTCAGTTTCCTGTGATTTTTTTTTAACAAATATTCACTAGTAGATACTAGAGTACCTGCTATTTCCTAACTTTGGCTTGTTCCCTCTTTTCACATCTTATTTCTCAGTGTTCATGACATATCAGCTAGGCACCCAGCATATGGCTCATCAGAAGACAAGAGTTCATTGGTCAATGAAATATATACTTGCTATTTTGGAAAGATTTTCTTGCATGACTTTAATTACTTGGACTTAAAAATAGGTTAATATTATTAATTTAATGTTAAATATGCTACTATTTCTCCATATGATTTCTAAAACATATATTTCTATTCTTCATTGCTCCATAGGTCTTAACTGTACCTGAAATGAGGATAATCCTAGTCAGTCACATTGATTGTTTAGTGTAATATCCATGCCTGTTTGCATATGTCTGTGAACACCATCAGGAAAGTGATTTTTATGTTATTGATGTTTTATCCAGTGGTTTCTCACTCAAAGTACAAAGATAATTATATGACTTATTTTTCTTCTGGCTAAGTCAAATATTCAATTTGTTTCAATAATATCAATGATCAAAGTAATGAAGTAATAAGAAATAAGTTAGTCACACTTTGATGGCTTGCATTTGGTACAGTGAGCAATATCTATGCAAAGTTAAGCAGTGTCTTGAGAAGTTGTTTCTTCAAAGCAGGAATTAACATAACTGAGCTTAGTTTACTTGTCTATGTGCATGGAGGTGGACAAAGAATTCCATGACTCTATAAATAACAACCTCTAAATTGGATCACAGTAAGGAAAATAAAATTCACCAGGAGACTTTACATTAGAACTTTTTCTACCTAAAACTTTTTTTTTCTCTAGACATGGTTTCCCTGTGTAGTCCCGGCTGCCCTGGAACTCACTCTGTAGACCAGGCTGGCCTCGAACTTAGAGAGATCTGCCTGCCTCTGCCTCTCAAGTGCTGGGATTAAAGGTATGTGCCACCACCATCTGGCCTAAAACTGAATGTATTGAGAATGTTTTCTTTTTCCATCTCATAGTTGACTTTGTAATAGTCTAAAGAAATATTAGGCATGGAGTTTTTTCTCCCTAAATTATTATTTTCTTTTAAAAACAAGAAAATATTTTAGAATCATCACTGCACTCCTTTGCCTCCACGTGTATGACTCTTGGGTCAGGTGAACCTTTATTAGTTATATCAAACTCTCTGTAGCTTGCCTTTTTATATCATATTTTCAAAGAATAACTAATTACCTACATTCCTCAAGAACACTGAGATAGCGTTTAGTTCTTGCTTGAGATTCAAGTATACATTTGTCGAATTGCTAGTTTACAGTCATCCTATGTATGCCTAAAGGCTGATTAATGCAGCTTTTACACACTAATTTATCATGTGAGATGATGCATATTTATTTGTCTGGAGGTACATGAATCAGCAACCACAAACCTCGTGTAATTTTTATGTTAAACAGCATTTTTGGAGAGATAACAAGTATACAGTGTAAGCATAACAGTAAACATGAAAGCCTATAAATAAAATAATGCTTACTATTACAATCAATATTATTTAGTATAAATTTCATTATCTGAATATAATTAATTTATTTAATTTCTTTTATGTTTATGGGTGTTTTGCCCTAATGTATGTCTGTGCATCTCATGCATGCCTGGTGCCCATGGAGACCAGAAAGCATCAAATCCCACGTAAATGTAGTAACAGACCATTGTGGGCTGCCATGTGAGTGCCAAGTGCTGGAAATTCAACCTAGGTGTTATTCATCACTAAGCCAGCCATCTTGTCAACCCCCATTTAATCTATTTTTAAATATTTTAATTATTGAGAATTTCATATGGTGTATTTGATTATATTCATTCCAAGCCCTTTCATATTAACCCCACCACCCAAACCACCCAACACCATGCTGACTTCTTTGTTTTTATGGTGTTTTGTCTTTATTTTTGTTTAGTTTTGTTTTTTTGTTTTTTGGGGGTTTTTTTTGTTTTTTTTTTTTTTTTTTTTTTTTTTTTGTCCATAGATTTTGATTTTCGCTACCCATAAAATCATGGGTGTGTGGTCATCCACTGAAGTGTGGTCAACCTACCAGGGATAATTTCCTTAAAAAAGAAATTCATACTTTCCTGTTCCTACCAGCTACCAATTGCCAATATATCTTCAGCTAGGTATGGGACTCTGTAATCACCTCCCTGCCGGTACTGAGACTTTGTGTGGCTTGAGCATTCACTGGTCTTATGCATGCATGCTGTCACAAGTGCTGTGCTTTCCTACATAAAACTGCCCCATTGTATCTGGAAAACACTTTTTTATTGTCATTATCTACCTCCTCTTGCTCTTACCATTGTTTTGCTCCATTTCCTATGATGATTATGAACCTTGTGGGGAGAGACAAACTACATGTATGTCCTATTTAGGACCAACACCCTGAAGTCTTTTATTCTCTGCACCTTGTCCAGCTGTTAATTTCTATAATAATCATCACCCATGGTGAGAAGGAATTTCTCTGTTGAGGGTTGAGAGATTCATTAATCTCTGGGTATAATGATGTCATTAGAATTTGATCTAACACTATGTCCATTTAGCAGAATAACGGTAGTAGGGTTTCTTCCTAGGGTTTCTGACGTATCAGAACAGGTTTATGGCCCTGATCATGGTGTCAATTTATGTGATAATATCTTGTGGAGCAAGTCTAAATGAAATTAGAAAGTACTGGTCACTCCCACAACATCTTAAACTTACTTAAAAATTTTATACACCAGCACAAGTTTCAATATGTTTTTCTTTCGTATCTTTTAGTTCCTTTTTTGGCCAAGAGTATACAGAAATCACTGGCTAAGTTTTGAACTTTTTGCCAAAATGTTTTTATTCTTCTTCAGGGATTAAGGCTTTTGCAGGCCCTCTTATAATTAGATACTGCCACGTGAGTTCTTCTCCCTAGTGCAATGCAAAGGAAATGTGGTGTTTCAGGTTTCCAGAGAAGTATGCTTTATCCACTGTCTCCATGTAAGAAGCAAAGAACAGGACACAAACCAGAAAGGAGCCTGGACTACTTTTCAGTAGAAAGTAGCCACTGACTAATTATCACTGATGAGCATAGAAATAAAAACAAACAATTAATTGCAATTGTGTTTGATCTACTATATGTATTTGGCTCCTCAGTGTTTCACCTAAGTAACATTGTATATTACTATAATATATCAATATTAGACAGTGTCTGTGTAGCTTTGGTTCACCTAGAACTCATATGTAGCCTGAAAGTCAGACATCTGAATACCTCTGTCTCTGCATTACAAGTATTGGAATTAAAGGCATACACTATAAGCTCAGTGTACTGAGTGCCTATTAAAAAGTGGAAATAACTCTCTGTTTAGATCCACAGTCCATTTTTTTAGTAGGTATTTGGCTTTCTTGACTTTGTTTTTTAAGTTCTTTGTATATTCCCTCAATCACATGTAAAGATTCAGTTCCTCTCTGTGGACTTTCTTTTCACTTGGTCAATTATTTCTATTGCTGTACATAAAAGATTTTAGTTTTAAGAGGTTCCATTTGTCAGTTGTTGGCCTGTAGCTTCCACCTCTCATCACCTCTAGTTTTGGAGGAGACAGAGATTATCACAGAAAACTACGGCAAGTTGAAGTACAGAAAACAACTGACTTTGGGATGTCCATCTCCTATTGGTACATCAACAATTCAATTCTTACACCTAAGGCTCAGGGCACATCATGGAAAAGGGGGAGGAACAATTGTAAGAGACAGAGGACCAGAAAGTCTGCTAGAAGATAATGTCTTCTCTATGTGACAGGGAGCTACACCCATCAGATGGTAACAATATAGTCACGGATCTGCACAATGGCATTAGTTGACATTTTGATGTCACAAAATGAAGAGCTATAGGCAATTAATGGCTGATGAGAGGAATAATTATTCTTCTCCAGGGATGAACCCCTGATAAGTTGTGTAATCTTAAGTGGTAAGCCCTAAATATAGACACATATCAACACCACTAATGGAATCCACAGGTTGTATTTACACATACATATGTTTGTATATATGAACATATATATGTAACAATAATACCTAAAGAAGAGGTCATGAATTTGAGGGAGAGTGGGGGTCATAAGAGGTGTTAGGCGGATAAGGGGAGATAGAAATTATGGTAGTGCAATACTCATGTATGAAATTCTTAAAAAATAATAAAATGAAAGTTTTAAAAAATAAAATACATCTCATAGTAATTTAATAAAGTACATGTTGGAGTCATTTTAGTTTTTTACATGAAATCCATATTTAAATTCAGTAATAAGCATATAAAATTTCTTTTGATAAGGAAAGGGTTTATTTCATCTACAAATCTTCAGCCACATTCCATCACTGAAGGAAGTCAGGCCAAGAACTCAAGGCAGGAACCTAGAGGCAAGAACTGAAGCAGAGGCCATGGAGGCACAATGCTTATTGGTTTACTCTCCATAGCTTGCTTGGCCCGTTTGCTTATACCACCCAGGACCATCTGCCCATGGGTGACACTGCCCACAAAGCGGGAGAGGCTTCTCACATCAATCACTAATCAAGAAAACACCCCATAGGTTTGTCTACAGGCCAATCTGTAAGCATATAAATTTTATTTGATTATTTCACTAATGTTAACATTACTGGCTTTCAATTAAGGCAAAATATGGTTAACTATTTACCAAAATGGTTACCTACATAATTGAAATTAGATGGTAGTAAGATGCACATCTGTTCTAATGTTATTATTTGTCTTCTATTTGTATTTAAAACATGCTTATATGAGAAAATTTAATTTGTTATTTACTAAATCTATTATTTTCAAAGCTTGTGCTTAATTATTTTCATGTGCTATCTTACTGAACTATATTTTACATTCAAATTCATCTTGATTAGCACTAAATAAAAGCTTTTTAGCATGCATCATGAGTTTCTGTGTGTGTGTCACTAATTGGGAGTGGTTCCACTCACTATCACATCATCCCTAGTGTTGTACTAGGAAAATTTTTGCTTCTTGTTCCTGTGACCTCAACTTCTGCTGACCTAGAAGTTTTGGTTCCTAACAAGGGAGTCATGCTGGGAGGAGACAAAGCAAATATTCCATGAACTGAATATTCAGACTTCCTTCTGGCCACTTTGGGCTTCTGATGCTCTTAAGCCAAGAGGGTCAGAAAAGAGTGACAGTGTTAGATTTATTGAACCAGATGACTCAGTACTGAGATTGAACCAGTGACTTGGGCAGAAGAACTGAAGTGGAATTCAAGATTCAACACAACGAGGGGCTCAAGTCTATGCTGCACAACTGTGCTTTGCTGGCATTCTGTGGAGTTCAAAGTAGGGGAACAAAGAAACCATGAAACACTTACAGAATATTTCTCATCACTATCATCAGATCTGCGCAGGTAACTGAAGGTCTCGTGGTGAATGGGAACTGATTGAATCATGTCCTTGAAGAGCTAGGCTGTACTGCTAAGAAGGGGAGAGGAAACATTTTGCCAATGCCACTCTTTTGGTAGACAGATGCATTACTCCCAGGGGTGTTAACAAAGTTCTATGAAAACACAGTTTACACAGCTGGGTAGCATGAAAAACTCTATTATCCAAATGCTACAGGGGGGAAATGGATTGCTTCTCTCACAGAGAGATAAGGAAAATTATGTCCGGAGTGCAGTAGATTCTTGAAGGTATCTCTTGGCATTATCATGTACTGTGTTTAAAGTCAACAGGAAACTACACCCACCCAATCCAGGCAAGACAACAAAAGGCCCAGATTCTTAATGAATCAAGGTAAGAGTCACTCCTCTAGGTAAAGCCCCAATGAGATACTTCTAATGGTGGAAGAAAAACAGAATGAGTAATGGAGGAAGGTAGTCATAACTTCTAGTTGAGGTCACATGACCATCTGCAGAAGTACAGATTGTAATTGACACAAGTGTTTCCATCATATTGTGTTAAGAATGTGTTTGTGCATATATATGTGTATTAGGTAGATATTTTTTCTTTATTTATCATGTAATGTAACATTGATTTAGAAAATATCGGTGGTTATTATCACTGTAAGCTATGAGACACCCCTCCCCCCCAAAAAAAACAAAACATTCCTCAAGGGACATTGCCATCTATGGTAAAATATATAATGCATTTGTGGTTATAAATGGGATAATTATGTCATGTTACATGTAATTAGAACCTAATTATTGTTTGCATTCAGAAGTTAAGCATGATATAAAGAGATGGGATTGTGTGTCCAGTTGACAAAGGGTGGACTTAAGATGGCTAATCTTGATTGACAGCTTTACCACACTTGGCATCAACCAAAACTAAATCATGACTGTGAAGCATTTTCTTGACTGGATCATTGGAGGGCCCACACTAAACCAGGCCACGCTTTCTGGTAGCAGCCCACAAAGAAGGACTAGAGGAAGATTTTTACCTGCTTACCCTCTTTTTTCACTGACCAGTTCATCTCTCCTGTGGCTGAGGCATTCCTTTGATGGCACCAGAACTTATTTCTTTGGCATTGAAGTGTCAACTGAGGACCAGCTGAGACATACAGTGGGGTGCACTGAACACCTCCTGATTCTTAGCCTTTTCAGTGAGAGACAGATATTATGGAGCTAGCCAGAGCATATTCCATAATTCATTTTTAATCCATTTATGTATTTTCATTTTATCAGGTCTGTCCTTTTAAAGAACATGGCTAAACTAACATTTCATTTGACATTCAGAACATGTAGAAGAATCAACCACTATAGCATAAATGAGCATAGTTGTGTGTTATAGTACATTTAAAGAATGAATATACAAAGTAATATTTGAAATTGTGCAAAAGAAGCATTAGTTATCTGTGACCATGATCCTGTATGTATTTATGAACTAAATCCATATTTTGATCTCGTGCACTAATACTAATTATAAAAAGTTGACTAATACCACATTTGATAAAGTAGTCAATTATTTGGAGTTAGGTATAGTTCACCATAGTCTTTAATTTACCAGCTATTAAAATCATTGGAATCAGGTGATAGCCTTAACACTAAAATTGTTTACATAAAGTGTATGTAAAAAAATGTATAAAAGACAATTTACCTCATGCATGAATATTTAGTAGCTCTTGTTTTATGTTTCTGTTTTGTTCTAAAGTTTCTCTAAATATTAAAGGAGTGATTATCTAAGTGGGGTGTTGACCTAGCAGTACTAGTATCACTTTGGAACTTACCAGAGATGAAAATGTTGAGACAGAACCATTGACCTGATGGATGCACAGTTTTGAGGGATGAGGCTGAGCAATGTTCATTATAAGAAGCCACCCTGGATAGTGTCTTGTATGTTGAAATTGATGGTCAATAAGCTATAGAAAGGTGTACAGATGGTGTTCCTTGTATTCTCAACAATGAGTTAATCTAATGTCTTTGCAAAATCACTTCTCCATTTTGATAGGGAATGTTATATCCTCTGCTTCTGTGTTACAGGTAGGAATATGTAGTTTCTAAGGTGAAAGTGATTGTGAAGACCATGACCTTCTTATCAAAATAATCTTTATTCTGGAGTCATTTCTTGCCTTTCTCCACCATTTTTTTTTATGTTATGAACTACAGGGTAGCCTTTTAAAAATATTCTGTATAAGATAAATGGGAATATGATACTTAAAATTAGAATTTATATCTGGTACATTGGAATGAAGCAAATAAAAACTCTTGAAAATGGCAAGAACACTTTCAACTTCCACTTGGCAGCCATTGATCGGCATGAAATATAAAATCAAGGTGTAATAAGGTAGCAATTGTCACACAGACACACATAGCTGCCGTCTTTAAACATGTGAAGTTAAGGGACATTTTAACTCATATGTACCATTCCAGAGAGTGAAAGTTCTGAGCACTGACATGTGAAGACGATAAGGTGACTATTGCAATGTTAGATTTGTTTGAAGATAGACTCAGGGGCCTCTCAATTTCCTGTGATTGTGTGCATTTAAGCCATATCTAAAGGTGAACAGAGAGCCTGGCCACCAGTGGCATGTACCTGTAATTTTGACTCCAAGGAGGCTGAAGCAGAATTGGAAGTATGAAACCAGCCTAGGCTACACTTAAAAAAAGTCATGCACATAGAGTATTTTGGTGTGTGTTCTAGACTTTTTCAACACAAAAACCATGTTTTCATATTAAAGGGAATAAGGCATAGTTTATTCTGGAACCATCTCTTTTTTTGAATGACCATGGCCTGGAAATACATCTATGGGTTACTAAAAACTCAATCATCCAAAGTGGAAACAGTTTCATGAATTTTTATAGTTTCATAGAACAAAGTCATAAATCAGGGTAAGTTTAAAATGCATACCCTGGTGGGTACAGCAGAGAAGTGCTTACAGCCAGATGATGGAAGTGTTGCTGTAGGCCCAAGATGCTTTCTAATGACATTCTTAGCTTTTAGGTTTGGGACTTGGTAGTCTCTTAAGTTAATAGATACCAAAATCGTTTTATCTATTATTCACAGGATGTTACTTCTGACAGAATAGGTAGGGAACAGATGTTCCCAGTGGCTAAAGCTACCCTATGATAAGGTAATTAGCCTCTGGATCAGCATTCCAACCTCTCCACAGTACTTCAGTTCAACTGGTCTCAGCTGACACAGATTCTTCTCAGGAAACTTTGTTCACACCAACATAGGGTCTTATGTGGACATTGTCAGGAGTGTGGACACTCAAGGTCCACTCTAACCTTAGAGTTTCAGCATCTACAAGATGACAGGACCCACACGTGAGGATATTTGAGAAGCAGTGCTCCATTTAGCTTATAATAAATGCAATGTGTTTATGCTTAATATTTTTGTACTTAACTCTTTTTTTGTTTGTTTGTTTTTTTGAGACAGGATTTCTCTATATAGCTTTGCGCCTTTCCTGGAACTCACTTTGTAGACCAGGCTGGTCTGGAACTTACAGAGATCTGCCTGCCTCTGCCTCCTAAGTGCTGGGATTAAAGGTGTGTGCCACCACCGCCTGGCCTTTGTACTTAACTCTTAAACTGGGACTCAAAACTTGAATAACAGTCTAGAAGAGGAAAAAGGTAAAATTCATAAGGTTCATCTTAAATTTTACTATAGAATTATCAACTAATTTAAGTTCTTCCACAAGAAAGAGCTCTGCATGGACACTTCAGTGATTCAGTTCTTGGGCACCATTTCTTAGTAAAATTTGTACTCTGTTTTAAGCGTAAGTAAAGCATCCTTTTGAGTTTCTTTACACTGCTTACTGTGGACACTTGCTATAACTTCCACTGTATACTTGATGTTTAATTCTTTTTTCATTCCCTCAGTGCATCAGCATCTTCCTCACTCAAATATTTCCTTAAAGTATATGTTGGTGTTGTCTACTGATGCCTCCTTATTCCTGATCTATATGAATAAGTACCAGACACACACACACACACACACACACACACACACACACACACTCACACACACACACACACACACACAGAGAGAGAGAGAGAGAGAGAGAGAGAGAGAGAGAGAGAGAGAGAGAAACAGAGACAGACACAGAGACAGATGGACAGACAGACAGACAGACAGACACAGAAACAGAAAGAAAGACAGAGACAGGTTTATGGGATCTGGAACATGTTCTTAGAGCGGTCAAAATGTTGAAAGCTGAAATTTAGTTCTGCAGGCAGGGAGCATTTAACATGAGATCCTCACCTCCAAGGCAATGAATAGAAGAGACCTGAAGAGGTAATGCAAAGTGGCAGACGCGGCCACACCCTAGACTGTCTCAGGTTCCTACAAGTATGCCTACCCTTCCTCTGGTTCAAGGGAAGAAAGCTGTGGAAAGCCACAAGTACCTAAGGCCACAGAGCAGGAACGTTTCCAGTTCCCGGGAGCACATGCCAACACAAGCTTTCCTATAAAGATGACTGTGTAGCAGAAGCTCAGGCTGGGCAAAGCGGACCCCCTCTCCCCTTTACACTTTTGCCCATCCGGGGTGGCCCTCGCCATCATCGAGAGCACTGGGACCAGCTTTATCCTCGGCAGCCCTGGAGAAGCTTTGGGGGAGACGAGTGTATCCACGAGCGCGTGTGTGTGCGTGAGGAGGAGAGCAAAGACGTGATTACTTCAGAATTTATTTAAGGGCCGGTGGAAACCACTGCAGCAGCTTCCAGGGGAAGCCCTTGTTCCAGAGGAAGAGGAGGTGGAGGCTGCCAAGGAGGAGGAGGGGAGGAGACACGGAAGGAGGAGTAGCAGCCGCTTGCATGAGGCAAGGATGCTATAGCATCCTCACCCGTTCTCAGCAGGTTGGTTCTGTCGGCCAACCCATGCGAGCAGAGGAGTTGCAGAGCGGTTGGGAGGGGGAAATTGGTGCCCTCTCAGGGGGTAGGGGTGAGGGGCAGTCCGGGGAGGGAGGAGGGAGGAGGGAGGAGGGAGGTGTGTGTGTGTGTGTGTGTGTGTGTCTGCTTCCCTTCCCAGGAAATAAACGTCTCTAAGTGAAAGGATACACCCTAGGACAGAAGTAGGCTGGGTGTCCAGAGAAGACCTGTCCTGCTTCTAGCATCCCTGGGGACTCACTTCCTTTTAACCATCAAACTCCCAGCAATTACCATAAACTCCCCTGTGACTCCGGGTGGGTTATTGGGTGGAGAATTTCCCTTCCAGAGATGTACTTTCCCACACTTCACCCCGAAGTTCGCGTTTGAAGGGACGCTTCTTCACCCGCTGGGTGGCCCGGGAGACCGCGGGGAGCAGTTGTGCTAGGTTAAGTTTCTGAAAGTCAGATCCAGTCCCGGATTACCAGCTCTCCGCCCCGGGGGCTCCGCTGCACGCTCCAGAGCTGCTGCTGCTGCTGCTGCTGCTGCTGCTGCTGCTGCTGGGCGGCAAAGGGGCCGCGGCTGCTTTAAGAACCGCCTCCCCCTCTCTTCCCTTTGACAATGGTCTGAGCCGAGCTCTGCTTCCCAAAGCAAAATTTGTAATATGCCATTTTTCCGATGGACCCTTCTCCTTTTGGCTGCTGACGGAGCCACGGGAAGATGCCGAGTGGCTGCCACGCTACGGAGCCGGGGCACGTTCCAGGAGAACGCTGGGGCTCGCGAGTGTCTAAGCAGCCTTTCTCCTCCCGTTGCTAGGGAAATGGTCCAGGACTGCTGGGTGTGAGCCTCACCTCTCCTCCAGCCGAGACTGCGGTTGTCAGTGATCCATTGAAGAAACAGGACCTGAAATAAGAGACATTAGGTACAGAAACTGTATTCGAGTTGCATGGTTTCTTTTCCGCTTCATTTTTTTTTTCTCCTTTTTTTTTTTTTTTTTTTTGACCACCTCCCCAGCCCCACCCCGCCCCCAGGGAAGAGGAGATGCAAAGTCCTCCTGTGGGTTTCTGTTAGTTACCTTTGCTTTCCACCCATCTTCTCCATCCCCGATGTCTCTGCCTCCTGCCTAACTGGCTCTCTCCTGGGGCAGATGAACAATTTTAGTGTGGAAATTATGAAGTCAACTTCTTTCGGGGTGGTGGGGGTGTGGCTGAAGAGTAACTTGTCCAGCAGTGTGGGGTGAGCTCGCTGTTTGGCCATCTGAACAGGCACGAGGGTATAGAGAGTGGAAACGCTTCCATTAGAGGTGGTAGGAATATTTCCTGAGGACAGGGGATTTCAAAGAGTTAAAGAGGAGGAGGAATATTCGTGTAATGTAATCAGACAATGGCTAGGCTTTCTTTTACGGAATTACTCCTTGCGGGTTAACAGAGATGGAGCTGGGAGGGTTCTGAAGACTAAACCTTTGCCGAAGAAACTTATTACAGAGAATGACTGCTTCGTTGCCAGTGGTCGTGTATTAATTCTAGCCACACAATTAAATGAAGTTATTGACCTACAGGAATAAAAGTCTTTTGGAATATTCTTGTCTGAATAGGTATAGCTCGTAAGAACATATAGTATTAAGGAACACACTAGATCTCAAAATCCTTGCTGAATGACTCCACTGGGCATTCAAAACTTTTATTTTGGAATCCGAGAGATTTAGAAGACAGTCAAGGTTATATGCTGACAGCATGGGAGTTGGTTTTCTTGGTATAAAATTATTCGGGCTAAATTTAAGCACTGAGATAATTAAACCAATCAGGGTTATTATTTTTTTTCTCTCTTAAAAATAAAATTTGCATTGCCTGAAACTGGGTCCTGGAATCTTCAGTAGTTTAGTGATCAAGTCGTCTATATCTAGATGAAGCTAATAAAATTATATTTCACATTGACTTGAGGGAGGGATGATGAAAATACCTCAGCAAACTGTGTTTTGGCTTGTTTCTCAGTGATGGTGTAATGTTTGCATTTTTAGTTCCAAAAATGACTCTAAAAGCAAAATATAATATATCTGGGTGCAATATACAAGATACTGGATGACCATATCTTTCTGTATCGTGTTCCAGATATTCATCCTACAAAATATTCTTCATAGATTTTTAATTATTCTAGTTCACTCAAGCTGTGCAGCTGTGCATTTAGGAACTGTTACACTATGTTTTGAGGGACATGCAATTATTTTGCAGCTTATACCAGAATCTGGGGTCTAAGGTAATAATTAACACAGGCACTAAAAGTAGCTTTGGTATTTGTAGAATTTTTCTTTTTAAATTTTGGAGGACTCTAGATTTGCTTATTTAGATTGATTTTAAAGAAAGTAGCATGCATCCATCTTATTTTCTAATTAATTTTGCATAGTTGAAATTTTACGAACTGAATTTTGAGAGTTCAGAAGTATCTGCTAGAATTACAGCTACAGGCCTAGTAGCAAGTGTTTTAATGTACAATATAATTTCTGTAAGGATAAATGGTGACCAGTTTGTAATAGAGAACATGTTTGGGTTTTTTATAATAATCCTTTATATAATTCACTATGTGTCTGTCAGGATGCATAAAGTGGGAATTTTATAAACAATTTTTTATTCTGTTTATTTTATAAAGAAATTTTATACACTTTAAAAACTGATTATCATTCTTGCTTTGGGGAAGGGAACATGAAGTTTTGAAAGGCAAACCAACTTACTCCATTTCACATGCTTCAGGAGTGGGATGGAACTGAGTTACTCCAAGTATAGAATGAATAGATTGTCTAAGCGTCTCATCATAGCATCTTTTGGCTGACCAAATCCATGACCACCTTTTCCATGGATCTGAAAATCTCAAGCTTGTGACTGTCCAATGTCTCTTGGTAATATTAAGAATTTGAACACATGTGTGAAATAGATGCTTGGAGTAATGAAGGAAGTTAAACTCTCCTTGGAATTTAAAGTTGTTAGTAATAGCTTTCCTCTGCTAAGGGTATGATTTAAAATGCAGATTGAAGAGCATTTAGATAACTATATTTCAAGGCACAATTTGTTCTGGTACTTTGTCTTAACCTTCAATGTCAAAAATAAACACATAGGCTCATGGTCATGCTTTTCAGGACATCGCAGTTGTTCCATGTGTGAATGTCATGCATGGCATGTGAACTAATCCTTTTAAGTAAGCCAATGTGTTGAAAAGTTTTTGTTTTGTTTTCAATTAGTGTAAAAAGAATTTATAGCAGTTAAAAGAGGTTATTTTTCACCGTTGGGATAGTCCATGAATGAAAATCAAAATGATAAAAGCATAAAGTATACATTAAATAGCAAATGGTAGTAGTAATTGTGAAAGTCTGTGCAGGTGTACATGTAAAGACATTCTATAGATCTGCTCTGCAATGTACTTTAGGGTAAATATGAAATAAATAAGTCAAGTTTCTGTCCTCAGATAGATCAGCATTTTGAGTAATGGGCACAGTTTCAAAGTATTTTGAATTATTTTAGAAATTCCCAATTTTTTCTTTGCTTTACCTATAACACTTGTCATAAAATGAGTTACTTTCATTTTCTTAAAGTTTTGGTCAGTTTCCAATGGGTCATGACCAAATAGTTCACATATAATTAAGTTTTGCCCCTTAACAACCAAATTTACATGAAGAAACATATAAAAAGTAATTAAATATTGAACCGTTAAATCTTGACATTTTATTTCAAAATATCACCAGAAAGAGTTTCCCTAAGGATATATATGTGGACAGAAAGAATGAATTGACCTTTCGTTATAAAGTCATGAGAAAGCTTTGAGACACACAACCAAACTGGGCTTATCTCACATCAGGCTTTCTACAAAACCAGACTTTCTAATATCTTCTGGCCCTCACACAACAACTGAAATTGAGATGAGTTAGACATTTAAACACACACACACTCACACACACACACACACACTCACACACACACACACACATGCACGCTTACACACACGAGAGAGACAGAGACATGGAGAGAATGGGAGAGAGGGAGAAAGAGAGAGACAGAGAAAGAGATACAGAGAGAAAGGGAGAGAGAGAAAGACAGAGAGAGACAGAGGCAGAGAAAGAGAGAGGCAGAGAAAGAGAGATAGACAGAGACAGAGAGGCACAGAGACACAGAGACAGAGAGAAAGGGAGAGAGGGAGAGAGACAGAGAAAGAGACACAGAGAGAAAGGGAGAGAGAGAAAGACAGAGAAAGAGAGGGAGACAGAGACAGAGAAAGAGAGAGATAGGAAGAGAAAGAGAGAGAGACCGAAAGAGAGAGAATGAAAAGGTAAATGAGGCAGTTTCTGATTTTTAAAGATACCACATGTGACAGGACAATGTTACATGTCAACATCTGTATTGTCTACTTTAAATCAAATTAATAAATAATTTCAAAAAGAATTCAGTCCAATCCTTCCGTGACTAAGAGTTTGTGATTAGCAGCTGAGTTATGAAGTGACTGAATGTGGTAATATAATTTACTGCAATCTGTTTTGTGGAATACTTGAAAGAGGGCTAGTTTGTAATTGTCTGGATGTAAACCAGACAATGCATCTAAGAGGAATGCTAAGTGTAATTAGCAGTATAATAATCAAGACAAATTCATGTATCTCAAATTAACTCCTAGAGTTTATGTCTAATTCAATCTGAATCATTTAGCAAGTCTGTGCATAGTTCTGAGAGGCAGAAGATGAAAATAAATAAATGAAAAAAAACACATCAGAAGGATTAGTTGTTGTGAGAAAATCTGTTGAAGTAAGAAAATAACAGTATATTACCTAAAATAGCCAATTACTTGGGGTTTTCTGATTAAAACAGTGAATGTTAGGTCACTTATCTGCCCATCATTCAAATATTGTATAGTTTCTACTCATTGAAGCACAAAGTTGTATTGTCTGTTGACAAATAAAGTACAGTTATGTTCATGATAAGACTTTTTTTTTTAGCTTGCAGAAGTAGAAAAGAATGGGATGAGTGGTTATTCAAATGATGTGTTTCTGTAAATCAAATCATGAGTGATAAATTATGCAAAAGAAAAGGGAAAACAAATGGAAACAGGTTAAGTACGGTACATAAGACATCTATCAATTGCCATGACAGGTGAACACATGTGAGCTGCAAACAGGAAAGAGATTGTACTTCACTGAGGTCCACACCCTCCTCTGGATTGGACGGGAGGCAGGAGGTTGGGAAAAGAGAATAATGATCTGTGAAGGCTTTAGTGAGATGGAAGCCGGGAGGGGGCGGGCATTATTGAAAATAATTTGTTGACTAAAAATTTCTCTTTCTTTTCTTTAAGCAATGATGTGTGAAGTGATGCCCACGATTAATGAGGACACCCCAATGAGCCAACGGGGGTCCCAAAGCAGTGGCTCCGACTCAGACTCCCATTTTGAGCAACTGATGGTCAATATGCTGGATGAAAGGGATCGTCTACTAGATACACTTCGAGAGACCCAAGAAAGCCTCTCACTTGCCCAGCAAAGACTCCAGGATGTCATCTATGACAGAGATTCCCTCCAGAGACAGCTGAATTCAGCCCTACCTCAGGTATGCTTCAGTAGCAGAAGTTTTCCTGTTCAAAATGGAAAACAGAACAGGCTCTTAACAACATTTCCTTCATGTTCATTTCTATAACTACTTTTCTGCTGAATATATAACATGTGCTCTGGATTAAAATTAATAATAAATTACTAATGTATTTCAAAAGTTGCTTTACACAAAGTTATAGTGTACTGGTGTGCACACGTTGTGTGCACTCATGTGTGTGTGTGTGTGTGTGTGTGTGTGTGTGTAGAATGTAAGAATTAGTGATTGTCTGAGCTTCTGTTCATTGAAAATTTCATTTCCATGTTTTGGTGGACATAGAAAAACACTTCTTTATCAGCCATAATGTAAGGATAATAGATAATCTTGTCCTTAAAAGGTTAACCTTTTAAACACAGTCATGACTTTGAATATATTTATTTTCAGTTTTCATCTGTGTGGTCTGTCTGTTTTGGAAATGGTAGAAGTCGGGGAATTCACTCTATAATACATTTAATTTGCCTCTTTTCAAAAATACCCAATACTTGATTAACTTAAAAAAATTCATACATTATCTTTTCTTAAAAGTACTCAGAGCATCTCAGTTCCTCCTCATGTTCCCATCCCACATCCCTTCCCTTCTACTGCCCACCCCCAGTTTACCCAGGAGATCTTAACTATTTTCCCTTCCTGGGGTGGTCCATGCCTGTCCCTCTTAGGGTCCTCCTTTTTTCTTAGCTTCTCTGGGGTTGTAGATTGTAGCCTGGTTATCCTTTGCTTTGTGTCCAATATCATGCGGGTGACAGTTATGTGGCTAGATTCGTTTGACAGAGCACCTGACAATGGGACCAAGACTTATCCTGGGTGCATGAAATGGCTTTTTGGAACATTCCCTAGGGTGGAATACCTTGCTCAGCCTTGACACAGCGGGGAGGGCCTTGGTCCTGCCTCAACTTAGTATGCCAGACTTTGTTGATTCCCAAGGGAGGCTTTACCCTCTCTGAGGAGTGGATAGAGGGTGGGATGGGGGTAGATTGGGGAGGGGGGCGGGAGAAGGGGAGAGGAGAGGAACTGGGATTGATATGTAAAATGAAAAAAAAATTTTTTTTAAGGCTCAAAGTAGTTTCTTCTTACTTTTAAAACATTTTGGAAATTGCCAACCTTGGTGTTTCACATCTGTAATCCCAGCACTTGAAGAGAGAGTATCAAGTGTTCAAGGCCAGCCTAGACTACGTCACAAAACTCTTTCAGAAATTAAAAAAGCATAAATAAATAAAAGAAGGAAATTAGCAAAAGTCAAACTGCAGACGACTCTTTCAAACTAATGTTGTTAGTTATTTTTACATCCATTCCTGTTAATTTTTAATATTAATAGAAATTAAAAAATAGTGATTCCAAGTATATTTGTTTACAGAGTTAATGGTAAGGCTCAGTAACTGATTGGGGAGTTTCGTGATCATACTGCTCTTTTGTAGGAAAAAATGCATAGAATATGAATGACTTTTTGTTTGTTTGCTTTGTTTTTTTGAGACAGGGTTTCTCTGTGTAGCCCTGGTTGTCCTAGAACTCACTCTGTAGACCAGGCTGGCCTTGAATTCACAGAATCTGCCTGCCTTTGCTTCCCCAGTGCTGGGATTAAAGGCGTGTGCCACCACAGCTTGACTAACATTTTAAATAATTTTCGGCAATAAATTAAAATTTCATTTTAAATACTGTTTTCGTTTTTTATTAAAAAAAATAGACTAGCAAATTTTGAAGTGATATCTTGTAACAAGTATCCCTCTACTATATAAAGTGAATAAAACTCTGAAGCCACCTGTGTTATTAACCTTCTGTCACACTGAAGTAGTTATCACTCTCAGAATGGGTCTGATCACACTCTCTCTGACCCAATAGGTAATCGCCAACCCCTATAAATGATGCCTGTTCTAGACCTACACAAGTTCAGTCAGTTTGTAATGGGAAGAAGCTTTTAAGTGACTCTCACATGTTGAAAATGCCAGTTGATCTCAGCACCCAGAATATGTGGACAAATTCCCCAAAGCATCTATCCATGTTTCACCTGGAATGATTTATTTTGTTTAAAGAGATTTCAGTACTGACAATGTTCCTCACAAGGCGATTTCTCAAACTACCGCCTTTCTCACTCTTGTAGAAGACGGCTTCAGTTGGTCACAAGGGTTTGTAAAGCAATGTCCTACAGTAAATCACTTTGTAGCTAGAGTTTTCCTGCCTGGCCCACAGTCAGGACAAATCTCTCTCACCCGCCAGTCCCACAGTCGCTCAGACCCGACCAAGTAAACACAGAGACTTATATTGGTTATAAACTGTATGGCCATGGCAGGCTTCTTGCTAACTGTTCTTACAGCTTAAATTAATCCATTTCCATTAATCTATACCTTGCCACATGGCTCGTGGCTTACTGGCATCTTCACATGCTGTTTATCATCATGGCAGCTGGCAGTGTCTCTCTGACTCAGCCTTCCACTTCCCAGCTTTATTCTCCTCCTTGTCCCGCCTATACTTCCTGCCTAGCCACTGGCCAATCAGTGATTTATTTATTGACCAATCAGAGCAACACATTTGCCATACAGAACATCCCACAGCACACACCTTTCCTACCTGTATCACACAAGGTGACTGTTTTGCTTTCCTGAGTTTCATTAAAGAAGGCCATTGTGCTTTATGTATATACGGGGAACAGGAGTGAAAAAGCATTTCTACCCATTCTAGATAACTAAATTATTGAGATTATAATGTCAAATAATTTATATTTTATTTTTATTATATTAATGTGTAACTTGTTATGACAACTTTTTTAGTCTAGTTGTACTTTTTTCTTTTTTATGTGTGTGCATGTGCATATGCATGCATATGCACAAACGTGTGTGTGTGTATGCGCACGCGTGTGTGTGCGTGTGTGCGTGTGTGTGTGTGTGTGTGTGTGTGTGAAGCTGCAAGTGTACAAGCCCAAGATGGTCTTTGGAAGCTTCACTCCACTACTTTCCATCTTATGTGTTGAGGTGTATTCTCTTTTACTTGAATCTAGTGATAGCCTAGGTGGCTAGTCTGGCTTGCTGGCTAGTCGCAAGCAACCCTGTTCTTCCTTTCTAAACACTGGAGTTATAGACAGGATGCCATAGAGCATAAGACTCACATGTCCAGTTCACACACTGAACAAACTCCTCACTCCTAGGCTGATTGTCTTGTGCAGTTCAGAATTTTGTGCCTGTATAGAATACATATATTTAAGCACACAAATATATTTCAGAGGAGAATACTATAAATATTTCTACTTCATGGAAAAATTAAAGTCTATGGTCTCATCATTAAAAGATCTCGTTTTGCTATAGACTTTGAATAAAATACCAATGTTCAGGATTTATTTGTTAGGAATTGTAGGTAGGGATTGTGATTGTAAACTATTACATTGTTATAGCCATATTTTTATATTATTTAACATTTTAAAAATATCGATCCATATCTTACTACTATTCACACCAGAAATCTACAGTCCTTAAACATAGTGATGGCACTCTTATTTTTCTAATATGAATATTTGATAGCCCAGCCTGTACTATTAGGAGTGTATATTTCATGCAAGTAGTAGATTGCTGCTCTTTAATTGGTGTGTTTGAATTTTTGTGGATATTTGAAAGTAATGTATTGTTGGTGATATTCACATTATACCCCGAAGTGCGGGGAGAAAGTGACTGCCATAAATACAAGGTTTGAGGCAGAAATAAAACATATAAAACTGAAAACTACTATAATAACATAAAAATGAAATTATTTCACCAAGCAGAATTGAAAGCAGACACATATTTTATGATATAGGTATTCTAAATTGACTGTACAAGGCTTTGGGGCACTGTAGGAATTGGGGTTTAGCTTTAGTTATTCCATCTCCTTTTATCTCTCGGGGAGAAATGTAGCAATATTTCAACAATCTTAACTATGTAAATATCTGCCTTATAGTGTATTCCATTGCTCTGTGGAGTGTATCAGGGTTTAAAAAGAGCTGATAATGTCACATCATTCCACATTCCACTTTGATGTCTCCAGCTATACATCCATGTACCTGCCTTTCTAATGTACAGATCCAATTTACTAGTCTATAGAAACTCCCACTAAAAACCTTCCACTCTGAATCGTCCTTTACCTCCTACTCTACTCAATTCTGCTCTAGTTTCCTACACAAAACCTAAGCATCCTTATAGAGGATTCTTGGTCCCTCCTCTCTGATCTCCTTCATTGGGGAGCCATATTGCTCTTAAATAAGGCTCAGATCTCTCTTTCCTTTTCTGCACCTGGCCCCAAATTTCTCTGCCATGTCTCCTAAGATTTCCCATTTGATAAATGCTTCATATTGTATCCTCAAAAAAATCCTGAACTACCTATATGTCAGCAACAAACTTATCTTTCCAGTGCTTTTCTTTTATGCTATCTTAGTGTTACTATTGCTGTGATGAAACACCATGACCAAAAGCAACATGTGTAGAAAAGGGTTTATTTCCTTCATAGCTCAGTATAACAGTTAATCATCAAAAGCAGTGAAGTCTAATTATGACTTTGTCCCCTGCCTGAATCCGCTCTGAATTCTAAGTGCATTTCCTGTTTTAATTTTTTTTGTCATTTTTTTTTCCGTATGGAAAATGAGTTACCTCTGTGTCCCCTACTTCCTAACCTAAGCTTCAGGATACCAGAAACACATCTTAATCTTCAACACCTCTCCAGACTACCCAAGAGCTGATGTATTAGTTATCTATTTTCTAAATAGTTCTTGGTAACAAACACTACAATATTTCAGTAGAATTCAAAACTGTGGATTTGTGGAGTTTGGCTGATCTTGGCTTGGGTTGGCCACTCTTAAATGAGTTAACTCACGCTGCAAAAGTATTCCGTTAGCTGTATACCACCTCTTTACTGACTGTTTCTAGTTGGCTTTGATGGTGCATACTGGAGCAACTCAATTCTGTGCTTGTCAAATCCTAGGATAGGCTGGTGCCACAGGTTCTCTTGCTCATGGCTCAGGAGGAAGAATAGAGCAGAAAACACCTTTTAAGATTCTGTTTTTATTTTTGTATTACCCTTTAGTCAGGGCCAGAGACTCGGTGGAAAACAATAGCAAATGGCATGAACAAAGAAAGGGAGGGCTGAAACATTAGAGAACCAGCATAATTGGTCTACCCTAAGTGTAATCAAGCATCATCCAGGACATTGTCAAGCTAGGGAAAATCATTATGAAAATAATGTACTGGTATTTAAGGATTTGAAATAGAATTGTGAAGCTATCAAATTACAAAAGACAGTACAAATATGAGCACACCACAGAGAAAGAATGGTCATAACTAGTAGCTTGCTGAGAACGGCCAAGACTGTGGACTCTATCCAGAGGTTAGAGATTTGAATTAAAACTTATTAGTTGTATATAGCTAAAAGGTTTTTAATCAGGTTATTTTAATTCTCTATTACTCTTTCACTCATGAGAGAGAAGTGCTTTAAGGAGGTACATAAATGTATTTCTGAAAACATTTAAAAAAATGTCAGCTGTTATTTTCAAAGTGACATATAACTGGTGAACAACTCAATGAGGAATTCAGTTAGGAGGAGGCTGCTTATGGGTATAAAAATGGTTTTCCTTTAATATTTTAAAATGCAAAATATTTAGGGGAAATTTGCAGAGGGACAGATTTGCTCTAAAGATACTGCTGTTCTGGAAAAGAACTATCTAGGTATCTTTTTGCCTTGGAATTTCTAGCTCAATAAACCTTGGTCCAAGTACTGAATTCCAATGATAGAAAGTGCTACTTTGGATCATTATGAGAAATAAATGAGTTGTAACATGCTAGAGAATTAAGTACTCAAGATACTATATCCTCAATAAATGCTACATTGAGCTCAAGTTTCAGTGTCATTACTGTCACGGTCATCCTCATCTTTAATCAACCTTAGCAGTGTGGTTTTACTCAGTGATTATGACCAGTTTGGAATACTAGAAATGTTCACTTTGTTCAGTCTTAATCAAGTTTTGGGTATCCTCTGGTCCGTCATTTTTACTATTAGAAATGTTATTGAGGGCTGAGAAATGGCTCAGCGGATACACCTTGTGCTGTGCATGTAAAGGACTCAAGTATAGCTCCTAGCAGCTGCATTAGGTAGCTCACAACTGTTTGTAACCCAAGCTACAGGCTTATCCAATGCCTTCTTTTGGCCTCCAGGGGTAGTTGCACTCTTGTGTGCCTAACGGTCTGCTTCACACACACATCCATGCTATTAAAAGTAAATCTTTAAACATATTCTTAATTATGCTCTTAATAGTCTTCTCAAGTCCTTCTATAGTAACTGTGGGCATATGTCCCTTGTGTCACACAAGATCCCTTTGTACTGTGCTGAAATGACATTTGGATTGGCCAGACTCATTTGTTGTATACACTAATTCAACACACTAAAAGTGTTGTATCCATTGTCTGTCACAGACAAAGACTTCATTTTTTCTAACTGCCAATATTGTAGCCGTTATTACACTTTTCTCTGTGTAGTTTTTTTTTTCCTCCACAGCTAAACAAAGTAGTATTCACTTGGAGATTTTTATATCTTAGTTATTTTACTTCTCTAATCCTTACTATTATGTTTTTCTCATGAGTGTTCTAAAAGTCCACTTGTCAGGACTATGGATGTCACTCAATTGTATGCTTGCCTAGCCAGCTCAAGGTTTTTGGTTTAACGCCCCACCACCGCTACTCCAGAAGCAATAGCATAGCAACCACCATGGCATTCTGCCATCAGATATTTGCAAATATAGTCATTCTTCCTTATTCTTATGTCCCTGAATGATTGAGCAAGACTATCAATCATTTCATTTGGAAATTCCCCTTCCCTTAATTCTTCACAACCATTTTGTCCTAGAGTCATTCTTTTCCTTTACTTCCTATACATTCTTCCTAATTGTCTCTATTCATATTTGTCTTTGTATAACTATATTCTCCAGTCTTAAGTATTTCTTCTTTTATACTTTCAACCATTCCTTTTATATTCTGTTTTGGTTAGGCTTTCCTATCTATAATAAAAAGTACTTCAAATGATCTTCCTCCCAACTGAACAGCTTTGTAGCATCCAAATCTACTGCTTCAACTGTTCAATATAATAACAACCCTCAGACTCCGTTTTCCTTGAGAGACCAACCACTTTCTCCAATTTTTCCCTCTAAACCTATTTCTCAGCTTGTTCTTCTGCCGAAATTTCTTAATCTTGTCAACTGAAGTCTATTTTTTCCATCTCTACAATACTCAGATAAAACAGTGGAAGAGGGACTTCATTATTTCAGAGAGATTTTGATTTGCTATGCACTATGTATCACTTCATGCACCACAGGCAATGGAGAAATTCCCATTCCACTTAGAAGAAGAGTTTAAAGGAAAGCACTCAGAAAGCTTGTGGATCTTCTTTCAGAGACTGAAGAGAGAGTCAGAAGTCAAAAAGCCCAATAGAGGCTGAAGATGACCTTGTTCTTCAGCATGCTAGAAGCAGGCTTCTAGTCTTTCATTTAAATATAAAGTTGGTGACTCTTAAAATGCCAAATGGAGCCTTCACAGGGGATCTTCTTTAGGGCTGTCTTCAACCCACGGAATAGTAGTAGGCTATCACTTGCACAGCCTCTGTGTTGAAACAAAAATGATTAATGTGAGGACTGACTCCCAGAGTAGGGACAGACAAAGCAAACTGAAATGGAGAAGAATGTACCTAGGGGTTCTTTGAGAAAGCTACAAATGAACTCCTGGGGAGCAGGGAACAGGATCATTGGTTACATAAGCTCCATTATGAATGCCCAGATCAAGGGTGACAAGGGTATCGAACCCATCACACTGTGGTCTGCCCTCCACCCCAAGTTCTCTGACTCTGTTGTGATTGAAAACAGTTCCCTGAGTGTCAAGTGACAGAGTAAAGAGAGACAATGATACTCCCATGTTCTCAGAAGGATCTCAAAGCTTGCAAGAACCTGCACTGAGGATGAATGAAGGTGGAGAATTTATGTAGGTAGAAGTACAGGACATACTGCATTTTATGTTCTTTTATTGAATTAGAAGGAGATCATCAGTGTAAACTGGATTTTAAAAATTCAGTTGGACAGATAGTGTGCCTAAGCATAGTGACAAAGTTAAAACACCTGTCTAGAATTTTATTTGAGATTTATTTCTTCACTGAGAGCATCAGAAGAGAGTGTGTGGGTTACTGAATCCAGTTGACTTTCTAAACAACTTTAAAGTATCATCTTAATTTATGCTCACAAATTTCTAGTAAGATCATGCTTTGTGTTTCCATTTTTGCAGATAGTAAAATCAAGGTACAGAGGTTAAGAAACTTGCTCAGTGCTGTGCAGTGGTGAATGTTTGTTAGGATTCCATGAGTGGCATACATTTGTTTTCACTCTCAGCCACCTCCTTCATCTCACTGTGGTACATCTAGGTTAAAAGAAAGATTAAACTTCACTGGACACAAAAGTATGTTTGGGACATTGGCCATCAAAAGAATTTCCATGATTGTTCCTAAATTCTTAAAATGCAATTTTTTTGTCATTGTTAATGAGATGGTAAATGATGATTAGAGTTAACATAGCTACTTAAGATATTCTTAAGATAATAATTGTGCAAGAACTCTACATTATGATATTTACGATGAAATGAATTTGCCTTTTTAATGAATTGGGCATACTTTATGGCCTGTTAGATCATTTTTATAAGCAAGAGAGCATGAGTTATATGGAAAAAAATTCAAATAACAAGTTTAATACTTGAGTGTTAGTTTCTATTTTATTAAATCTCATGATGCTGGAAAACCACTGAACTGATATATCTCATTGCTGGCATATGAAAGAGAAAATTTTAGCCCTCTAATATTTTCTACTGAGGAGGACCCTGCCAGTGTTCAAGGCAGGCAGGAAAGCAAACCCCAACAAGGTAAGGATGAAAACTTGGTTCAGATTGACCTTATCACCCTGGATCAAGACTTCAGGGAGTCTGATGCCAGGCGGTTCATTGTCAGTATATTTAAAACACAGTACAATTTGGGAAATGTTTCCTGGTGTAATACAATCCCCTGTGCAGAAGGAAGCATAATTACATAGAAACTCAACTCAAAGTACATGTCATTTCTTCTAAGAAAGTGAGTTCTAGAGATAGGCTACCTGTACTAGCTTAAGGGACTAAGGAAGGGCCCATCCTGGTCTTTATCATACAGATAGTATAGAAGTCATTTGGGTTGTTAGCCACCTCTGGTCCTGGTTGTAGGTGCTTGAGACTATACAAATAATGTAAAGGTCATTTAGACTACTAGCCACTTATGGTCTTGGTTGTAGGAGCTTGATATGGCCAGGCCCAGCAGATTGCCAGGCTATTAATCACTTCCAATTCCCTGCTTTCTGGATGGAAGAACAGGTTTTACATCTTTCCCATTGGAAAGATAATTCCCTGTGCTTAACATTTCTGATTTCTCTGGAGATGGGTGGGTGCAAGGATCTTCTGTTGTGCTCCCAAAATTCTACATTTACTTTGCAAATTTTCACTGATTGTAAAGGCTATGCATTTCTATTGTGTAAATTTAATTATGACTGTCCAATAAGTAATTTTTTTATTCACTAAATATGCCTTTTGTGTCAGCTTCTACTTTAAAGGCATTGTAAGTGCTGCAAATTATAGGGACACTTTGGAGCCATATGAGGTCATAACCTAATTTCTACTGTGTAGCACAGTGATTTATATTTTTTTTTAAAAAAATGGCAGCGACTTTTGCTGATTTCATTGTTCATCCCCCTCCTGTGATGAATTGGAAGTGCCCCCAGGGTCTACATGCCATCTTCTTCTTGTCTCAAGACAAACTTTGCCACATCACAAATACTTCCATCACTAATAGATTATAACCAACATTGCTAAAGTATGTTCTCATGGACTTTTCAAATCAAAATAAAATAAAATCTGTTTACACCCCATTGTAATCAACTACTAGCCCATCCATGTTTCCTTTTTGACAAATGATTACTTTGAAGACTGAGTCAATTAAAACATGTATTATTTGGCTCCAAATGTTGTTTTGTTTTGTTCTGTTCTTGTGATGATTTATAATATTCTTTATAAGTTTAGTAGCATAAATACATCTTAAATTGGTCAAGTTTTTAAAATAATAAAAGTTTTCATGGAAAAGATTTTAACTAATGATATTTTAATAACAAAAAGTAGTAAACTCTATTCTAATTAGTAGGAGACTTTTTTTACCCCAAATTGACGTGTGTGTTTGTGTGTGTGTGTGTGTGTGTGTGTGTGTGTGTGTCTGTGTCTGTGTGTGTATGTGTGTGTGTGTGTGTCTGTGTGAGTGTATATGTGTCTGTGTCTGTGTGTGTGTGTGTGTGTGTGTGTGTGTGTGTGTGTATGTGTGTGTCTGTGTGTGTTGGTTATTGGACTTGAGTACCTGTGGAGTCCAGAGGAGACTTGTAAGGATTTGGTTCCCTCCTTTACCTGGTTTCTGAAGATTGATATCAGTTGTGTCCAGGCTTTTGCGGTAACTCTTTACCTACTTTATTATTTTGTATGTGTGTGAGAACTCAGATGGAGGATGGGTTCTAATGGGGCAGGGAAGAGGAAGAGAGGATAATGGGGGCAGAAGTATTGCATGCTTTCTCTCATATGGAAATTTAGATTTAAATGTGTACATACAATATGAAAGCTGAAAGGATGAAGAAAGGGGAGCAAAAATACGGGAAAAGGGTGTGATGGAGGATAATGAAGGGTACAACGATACACGCGTGCAAAAAATAATGAAACCCTTCATAGTGTATACTACATAAACATAGTCCTAAAATATTAAAAAGGAGCAGGTCCCTGTGACTAATTTTTTAAGCTTGACAGATAGTGGCAGTCAATGCTGATTTGGTTAAAAGGAGCTAATCAAATCAATAATCTTTGGATAGAAAACATGTGACTCCTGAAATCATGAATTTTAACAACTGTACTAAATTTAATGTTTTATATAATGTAATTTTATTTGAAATTTCCTATCTGAAACTCTGTGTATACAAGTTTTAGTGTCTATGACAAATACAGATTTTTCTCTTTTAATTTTCATTAATTTTATTTTATGTTTATATTTTGGGTCTATTAGTTTCACTTAACTCTATTATTGTTATTTCCTAATAGCTCAATTTTATTATCACAGTGTCCATATTCATTTCCAGAAATCTATTTTCTCATAAATTTTATCTTACTTATTTTACTATTAATTAGTGTGGTGGTTTAAAGGAGAATGGCCCCCATAGCCTCATATATTTTAATATTTGGTTCCCAGTTGATAGAGTGTTTAGGAAGGATTAGGAGGTGTAGCCTTGTTGAAGTAGGTGTGGCATTGTTGGAGAAGGTGTGTCACCAGTTGGTGTAGCTGAAAGTTTTCCTGTGTTCCTCCCAGTCCTGCAGCCGCTCAGACCCAAATAAATGCACAGAGGCTTATATCATTTTTAAACTATATGGCCTAATGGCTCAGGCTTCTTGGTACCTAGCTCTTACATCTTAAATTAACCCATTTCTATAAATCTATACTTTTCCACGTGGCTTGTGGCTTACTGGGATGTTACATCTTGCTTCTACTGGCAGCGGCTAGCAGCTTCTCTCAGCTCTGCCTTTCTCCTTCCTCTCTCACTAGTTGAAATGTCCTGCCTAACCATTTTCTGCCTCACCATTGGCCAGACAGCTTTATTTATCAACCAATCAGAGAAATGCACATTCACAGTATTCAGAACAACACTCCACAGCAGGTGGGCTTTGAGATTTCAAAAGCCCATGTCAGGCTTAGTCTCTCTCTCTCCCCATCTTCTCTCTCTCTCTCTCTCTCTCTCTCTCCTTCCTGTGGGTCAGAAGGTAAAGCTCTCAGCTACTGCTCTAGCATCATACCTGTCTGCTTCCCACCTTGATGATCATGGACTAATCCTCTAAAACTGTGAACAAGTTACCAATTAAATGCTTCCCTTTAAAGGAGTTGCCTTGATCATAGTGTCTCTTCCCAGCAATAGAATAGTAACTAGGACAATTAGTAAAAGCAGTTTTTGTATGCTTAAATTGTACACCATATATATTTACATATTCGATTTGTTTGTGTGTGTGTGTGTATATATATATATATATAATATTACATAATATTTCTTTAAAACAGTAGTTTCTGGATTTTACCATTATGTAGTCTGCCAAACTTTTTCAAGTTATTTGCTACCTTCATTTTTACTGTAATTATATATATGCTTGTGTTGATCTGCAATCTATAGTATTTCTACTTTCTTATTCGTTCAATGTTTCTTTTATAATTTTTTTATATTTTCATGGAATTGATTGAATATATTCACTTTGTTAAACTTTCCTCTCTTCTACCCTGGAAAGTTTATGCTACATTGTTTAATGTTTTGCCTATTATTTTGAATATTTTGAAGTGTTCATCTTCAAGACAGTGGGTTTCTCAATATGCCCTTTATTGTGTTTCCTACACAATGTATAAATATTGTAGTGTTATAGAGTAATTGACCTTTAGGTTTATTTTCATAGTTACACTTTTAACTATTTCTTCTGGATCTCAAATCTTTTATCTGGGATCACTTTTAAGCTACATGAAAACCACTTTTGGTGTTTTCTTCTGTGTAGGTTTTCAGATGAGTAATTTTTTTCACTCAGGATTTTCAGAAAAGGTCTGCTATTCATCTTTATTCTCTAAATAGCAATATTTAGAATATTTCTGTTCATCCCATCTTTGAAACATATAGAGTGTTTGCAGTGATATAGAAGTTTAGATTACCAATCATTTTGGTCATGAATTTTTGTATTTTACTGTATTTTAATTTTTTTTTATTGGGGAGGTAGTCATCGGTTTTCTTCCTCTGAAGGTAAGTTCTGTTATTACTGGGGTGTGTTTTGTTTTGGCATTTAGACAACTTTTAAAGATGATTTGATGCACCAGAAGTACATAATTATGTTTATTTATAATCTTAAGTATTATTGTTGTAGTTCCTTAATGCTTTTTTATTATTTTGGGGAAACATTACTTTTAAAAAATGTTGTTTCTGTGATGTTCTTTCATCTCCTTGTAGAACTGTATTTGCCTTATCTCCTTCTTATTTTATCTTCGATTCCTCTTATATCTTCTGTATTTTTCCTTCCATTTTTCTCTCTGTTTCATTTGGAATTTTATTTTTATACTTGCTTTTTTTCTGTTCACTATTTTCTCTAAATTGGACTGATTTGTTATCAAATGTGTTTATTTGGCTCTTTATTTTGATCACTGTCTTTTCCTTCCACAAGTCACCATCCCCATTTATTTCATTTGGCTGTAGTTTTATTTTTATCACCCTGAGTACTACCAGCAGTTATTAAGTCTTTCAGCGCTGGGAGCTCTAATAATGGGTTTCATCTTGTGGTATGTAGCTCATCCATACTGTCTTGTCATCGCCCATGTTTGGTTTGGATTTTGTGGATGTCATTTCATTTGCAAAATTCTTAGTGGAAGTTGTTTCAGTGCTAGGGCGTTCTTATTTTCCTCCAGAGGGATTATTTATTTAATTGGCCAGATGCCTGGGAAAGTGTATTGCTCAGCCACACCCCTGTCACACTCAAAAGACTCAAGTCTTTTTTTTTTTTTTTTCGAGACAGGGTTTCTCTGTGTAGTTTTTGTGCCTGTCCTGGATCTCACTCTGTAGACCAGGCTGGCCTCAAACTCACGGAGATCTGCCTGGCTCTGCCTCCTGAGTGCTGGGATTAAAGGCGTGCGCCACCACCAACTGGCTAGGCTGCAGTCTTTATTCCTCTCACTCCAAATGGGGAAGATTCTCTGGGACCCCTGCATCTGGTCAGGACTTGATCCCAGTTCTAATTCCCTTAGTAACAAAAACTGCCAAAGGTGCGGAGCCAGCACCTTTAAACCTGGGTGGATGAGGCTGGAGACGCAGCTCATGTGTTAAGAGCACTTGAACATTATTCAAAGGACTGGGGTTTTGTTCCCAGCACCCACGGAGTGGCACACAACCATCCCCAACTGCAGTTCCAAGCATCTAATATCCTCTTCTGACCTCTGTGGGCATCAAAAATGTGGTACATACATATACACAGGCAAAATGTTCATCACATAAAATAAAGCAAACAAATTTAAAATTAAACACACAAAACGTGGGAGAATGCAGACTGCCAGTAGAACTGAGTCCTCATTTTCCCATATTTCCAAAATTCTGAAAGCTTTTTTATCTTTCTATTTGTTTCAAAATAAATACTACAAAGTCCCCAACTTTTATAGCTGTCCTTAGCAATAGAATTGGTCCACATTGCACAATCTTCTGCTACCAGAGAAGTCTCTGAACGTTAATAAGCATCATATGTATAAGTAATGGAGAAGGGATTTAAACATTATTTTTTTTCCTGAGAAAAATAAGCAATTATTTTGCATTATTCATTTTCTGGACCATTGTCCTGGCCCTGCCATATTTGCTATATTTAAGATTCTGGATACCAGTAACTGTTCTAATAGTCTTGGGAAATGATGGCCTTTTCTCCAGCATTTCCTCCCTCAAATGCGTCTTCACAGCTGCAGCGTTATCTGTTTAAAATGCAAATCTGGCTATGCTACTCCCTTTGCCAAAATACTTCCACGTCCGCAAAGAATATTCACTACAAGCAATTAACAAATTCTCTAAGATCATGAGATACTGGATGGATATATAAAAGTTAATTTTACTTCTATAGTGTATGAAAAGATGGTCACAAATAAATGTACTAAAACAAGCCCATTTACGGGCTCGATCACTGGTGAATATTTATCATAAAGAAGGATAAACAATTAACAGTGATTTTCACAAAACTTTTTTTTTTTTTGGTTTTCACGAGACAGGGTTCCTCTGTGTAGCTTTGCACCTTTCCTGGATCTCGCTCAGTAGACCAGGCTGGCCTCGAACTCACAGAGATCCGCCTGGCTCTGCCTCCCTGAGTGCTGGGATTAAAGGCGTGTGCCACCACTGCCCGGCCCACAAAACTTATTTAAGACGTATGAAGAGAATGCTATGAAGTACTAATAAAAGTCATTAAGGATCTAAACACATTATTATTATCAACTTTACTGTTTGTCTTCTGAAGTGCTATGGTTTGAAACAATGCCAGTTATGCCGGGCAACTGTTCTAATGCAGACATGTCCCAGGTCCTCTGTCATGCTCATGTCATATGAGCTAATATTGTCTAATATGTTTTGCACAGATCCTTGAAAGGATCAGCAGGCTTTTTTTTTTGGTAGTAAAAGATGCTTTGATTTTAAAAATAGAATAGAAAGACAAGTGACTCAAAATAATCATAATAAAGCTGTAAAACTAGGCTTACTGATTTCCAATAGTAATGCAGTAATTGAGTCAGCTTGAATTAGACATATAGATCAAAGGAGAACATGAAACAGTGGAAATTCACTTCCATACTTAGGCTTATGCCAATTCAACCCAGCAAATATCACAACACAATTCAATATGGTTTTATAAAAAATTATCATAAAGTTATTGGATATTTGCATAAAATTAATTAAGGTCCTACCCATGACACACTGTTCAAATAATTAACTTAAGCACATACACATATACATGTAATTGAAAATATTACTTTTCTTGTTTGTTTTGTATTTTGCTTTTACAGACAGGGTTTCCCTGCGTAGTTCAGGCTGGCCTTGCACTCATGATCCACTGAGACCACAGAAATGTGGCATCATGCTTGGCCTATGAAAGTCTTTGACATCTTATATTAGACAAAGATTTTTTTAATATGAGGAAACTTAAGGGTAAGAAGGGAAAAAATGATTCTAAATAGCATATCAGCTAAAATTCATATTCCAAATAAACACTGCTCAAAAATCATTATTATGAAGACAATCCCATTTATTTTAATGCATAAACTATTTGAATAGTGCCTTAGTTACTATATTTGTGAAGAGACAGCACAACCAAGGCCATTTTATAAAAGAAAGCATTTAACTGGGGCTTGCTTACAGTTTCTGAGGGTTAATCCATTATCATCATGGTGGGAAGCAGACAGGCATGGTGCTGGAGCAGTAGCTGAGAGCTTTACCTCTTGACCCACAGGAAGCAGAGAGAGTGAGAGAGACAGAGACAGAGACAGACAGAGACAGAGAGATGGAGAGACAGAGAGACTGGGCCTGACATGGGCTTTTGAAATCTCAAAGCCCACCCCCGTGACGCACCTTCTCCAACAATGCCACACCTACTTCAACAAGGCTACACCTCTTAATCCTTCCTAACCCTCTTATCAACTGGGAATCAAACATTAAAATATATGAGGCTATGGGGGCCGTTCTCCTTTAAACCACCACACTAATTAATAGTAAAATAAGTAAGATAAGATTTATGAGAAAATAGACATCTGGAAATGAATATGGACACTGTGATAATAAAATCGAGCTATTAGGTAATAACAATGATATGGTTGAGTAAACCTAATAGACCCAAAATATATACAAAGAAAAAAATAAATGAAAATTAAAAGAGAAAATTTTTGTTTGTCACAGACACTAAAACTTGTGTTTATGTGTACACAGAGTTTCAGACAGGAAATTTCAAATAATTTAGTATACTTGTTAAAATTTATTATTTCAGGAGTCACATGTTTTCTTTCTTTCTTTTTTTTTTTTTTTTTTTTTTTTTTTTGGTTTTTCGAGGACAGGGTTTCTCTGTGTAGCTTTGTGCCTTTCCTGGAACTCACTTGGTAGTCCAGGCTGGCCTCGAACTCACAGAGATCCGCCTGGCTCTTGCCTCCCGAGTGCTGGGATTAAAGGCGTGCGCTACCACTGCCTGGCATAATGAATGTTGTATCTTTTTTTTTTTTTTTTTTGGAGCTGAGGATCGAACCCAGGGCCTTGCACTTGCTAGACAAGTGCTCTACCACTGAGCTAAATCCCCAACCGAGTCACATGTTTTCTATCCAAAGATTAATAATTTGATTAGTTCCTTTTAACCAAATCAACATTGACTGCCACTATCTGTCAGGCTTAAAAATAAGTCACAGGGACATGCTCCCTTTTAATATTTTATGACTATATTTATGTAGCACACACTATGAACGGTTTCATTATTTTTGCACATGTGTGTCATTGTACCCTTCATTATCCTCTACCAGCTGAGAACTTTATAATCTGATCAAAAAGCAGCAGGCAGAGAGAGAGAGAGAGAGAGAGAGAGAGAGAGAGAGAGAGAGAGAGAGAGAAAGATACTGTGCCTGACATGGGCTTTTGAAACCTTCAAGTGTACTCCCAGTGACGTACCTCCTCCAATAAAATCACACCTACTTTAATAAGGACACATCTCCTAATCCTTCCCAAACAGTACTACTAACTGGTGAATGAGCATTCAACTATACTGGCCTGTGAGGGCCATTCTCATTCAAACCAACACAAATAGGCATTGTATTAATTTTAGTATCTATATTTCAATTTGCACAGGAAAACATGATAAACATGTACGGTAATTAGGTATTTTATATGAAAAGTACAATGAGATCATACATCATGTTCATATGATCATATGGTCATATAACATATTTATAATTAAAAAGACAATGAAAGCATTAGTGTGGAGCTCAGACCTTTAAGAGACTGCTAATGGGCATATACTATGGCATGACCATCACCCAAAACAATTTGACAATTACTTTAAATAATAATCATGTATACATTTCATCCCTGGAACTCTAACAAAGAGATTGAAAACACATGTTCATATATATATAGAGAGAGTTGGTCCACAGATGTTCACAAGCATTATTTATAGCATCCAATTAACAGAAACAGTACGAATACCTTTCAAATAGTAAAGAGATTTTAAAACATTATATTTACGTGTAACAAACTTTTATTTGGCAACCGGGAATTACAAACAACTGGAATTACAGCAGAGATGAAGCTGGAAGCTTCATGTAAAATAAATCTACATTCATGAACTGTCTAGAAAAGGCAAACCTACAAAACGAAGAGAGGAGCGGTGGTTAATTTGGGAGCGGGATGCAAATCAAGTAACTCCAGTGGACACCAGGGCCGTTTCCAAGTGGATTGTAGCGAGGATTACACGGAGTATAAATATATAAGATTATGACATTGGCCATACAAAGAAAACAAATTTTGTAGTAAGTAAATTATGTCTTTATCTTTTTAAAATATTTTTCTGTGGTTCTCTATCACCTAGAGAAATTTTTCCAAACATGTTTGAAAATGAGAATCACTCACAGCACTTGTTGACAATTACATAACTTAGTCTGGAAATTGCATTTTATGCTGTGTTTTTGACAATTACCTTTGAAAATTCACAGATTGGGTTTGCAAAATACCAATCTGGAAAATGAATGATTAATTCTACTATGTCAGATTAAAGCCAGATTTCTCTTCTGCCTCTTTTCTCTTTCCCCTTTATATAGTTTTTTCCCCTCTGCTTTATCATTTAAAATATAGGACTGAACTTCTTAATCCTGTCATGTTCAGTATTAATGGATGTGTCTTTTTATGGTTAAATGCAATATCATCTCTTATAAGAGATTCTATATTTAGGTCCATATCTTCCCAAACTAGTAACAATGCTTAGGCTGGTTTTATCTTCATTTAACCACTGTGAGATGTCGGAAAAGTTTTGTCTTGGGAAAGAGAAAATCAGACTGTGAATAATAAATACAAAGGGAGAGAGTCGGCCCTGGTCACCCCACCATTCCACGAGTGCAGAGAAAGCCTCTGCTAGCTTCCCGGGACCATTCCACAGGCACAGGGGAAGCCCAGGAATAGTCAGCCGACCCTTTATGTGCACAAGGAGAGCCCATGCCACTGTCCCATTACCACTCCACAGGACAGGGAGAGCCTTTCCTTCTCACCACAGCACGGAGAGGTTAGGCTCAGCTGACACTGAAAATGGACCCAGCGGTGACATAACACCATGGCTTCACCTTCTCTAAGGCAGATACTACATTCCTGCCCTCACTGATTTGATATATTTTCCTATTTCACATTTCTGACCTGAGGCTAACTACATGTTATAGGCAGTTAGCTGACCTACGGAAAAAAAAAAAAGACGGGCATTTACTTTTTCCCGTGAGCCTGTACTGGGCCTACAGAAGTGAATAGCACAAATGAAAACTGCCTCCCCTTTGAAGAATGCTCAGTTTATTTGAGGTGACTGATGATGAAGCCAATATTTACGCTTACATGTAGTCGAAAAGCAGTAATGACAGAAGGAGTGACAGCTAATGACTAAGAGCACAGAACTCAGTGTACCGCAATGAAAAGAAGCATCTGTTGATCGACATATTAGTTGCCATTTTCAAATGTTTCATCTTCATTGACTTGTGAGATTAAACCCTCTAATTCAATTTCACACCTAGCAAGATAAAACATCTCTGAAAAAAAAAACAAACAAACATGCTTTTCATTCTCATTCTACTGGTCTCAGAGGGTCTTACTAATTGTGGTTTCATTATTATAAAAGCACTTACCATGGCTTCTGAACAAATTCTGAGCACAGAATACATTTTTAATTATGTGCTCCACGTTGCACAGTAGATCTCTACAACTTGATCAACTTGCTTATCTAAAAAATGTATGTCCATTTGCTCTTTTGACATGCAATATCTCTGAAAGAATTTAAGAATTAGGAGTCAGTGATAATCAGAAACACTTGGTTTTAGCCATCTTATATATTAGAAAAATATTACACATGAATTTTTATAAAATGCAAATATAATATATATTGCTTATACATTATATATTGTCTTACAAATGACAAATTATCCTTAAGAACTGGACCACATTCTTAACTTGGAGTCAGAAGTTTCCTGTGTTCTGCCTGGCCCACTGTCAGGACAAATCTCTCTCACTTGCTGGTCCCACAGCCTCTAAGAACCCAAGTAAACACATAGAGGTTATATTGTTTTTAAACTATGGCAATGGTAAGCTTCTTCCTAGCTAGTTCTTATATCTTAAATTAACCCATTTATATAAATCTATATTTTGCCACATGGCTTGTGGCTTACCAGTATCTTTACATCTTGCTTCTCCTGGTGGTGGCTAGCAGTGTCTCCTCTGCTCTCTCTCTTTCTCTTTTTCTTCCTCTCTCCCTCTCTTTAGAATGTCCCACCTTATTATGCCTCACCATTGGCCAAACAGCTTTATTTATCAACCAAACAGAGCAACACATATTCACAGCATACAGAATGACATCACCCATCATTAACTATAATAAATTAAAACATTACTATTATTATATAGACACACGAGGGATTACAATTTCAATTTATAAAATATTCTCAGTGACAGATACTTCTGCTTAATTTTTTAAGGGTTAATTAGGTATACATCCATAGCCAAGAAAGATTATGAAATAATCTGAACCATCCGATTTGAGCATTTTCCACTGGCATCAGGATAAACAGAAATACAGTGAGAAGGTGTAATATGACTTTCAATCTTTCCTAACAGATGAGAGCCATCCTTTAATTACAGGGTTCAGACAGAAAGGAGAAATTGGGATGGAAGAGAAGAAAGCATTTTTCAGCAACTAGCACAGGGCCAAGGTGACAGTGTTCCAGGAAGAGGTTCTCAAGTTGGAATGGAATTTCAAGGGAGACTTGTGTAGCTGGTGGAAGCAGTGATGTTGACATGTGAACATACTGACTATTGCAATTAGGGGAGCAGGACCAGCTGACACAGACATCTCAATGTTTAAACAAATGTGTTGACTATATTCTTGACCAAGACTGCCATTTTAGTGCCTCACAGTTTCACGTGTGAAGACTCAGAAGTTTGTTTTTCTTGTTTTTTATTTTCTATCACCAAAGGGATTTATGTGTACTGTTTTTATGCTCCCCAAATCAATTCCCTTTAAACAATATCTTCCAGTGGTTAGACTAAATAGGTTTGGTAGGAATAACACTGACTTCACATCTTTTAGTATATGCATAACAGATTGTTGGTAACCCCACTAATATGTTCTCTAGTATATAACACACACACAGAGAAGTTACTTGTTTTATCATAAGGATGAGGGCTGAATTGTAGTCCGAGAATTTATTTTGTGAAAAATGTAAACAATATCCTTATTTTGATTTTGAATAATCTTTAAAAATCATCGAATTTTTCTAGGCTGAACATAGTATGGAGAATAGAAATACTTATATAGCAACATAAGATCTAAGCAAGCGATATGCTGTTACTTACTTTTGCTGTTGTAAGAAGAGATCATAGATAGAGTGGCCTAAGACCGGAATCATTTTCTCCCTCACAATTTGTGTCACCAAGAAATTCAAGTATGGCCTGGATCAGCTGACACTCTCTGCATAGAGTTTCACAGAGCCCAAATCCAGGCATCAGTGGGGCTACCTTATTATATTATATCAAACTCCTTTGGGTTGTTAGTGGACTTCAGTCCCAGTAGTTAAAAACATGCTGTCTGTTTTCTTTGTGAGCTATTGGTAGGAGATTTCGCTTAGTTACCTAAGTATTTCCTGTGTATGCAACTCAGCAACACTCTGTTGAGTCCACACTGGCTTCTTATCTCTTTCATTAATCCTGACACTACCCTAGAATTAAAAGAGCATGGAAAAAAAGATACTCCAAGCAAGTAGAATTAGAAAACAAGTGGTTATCTTTTCTGATATATGACAAGAAAGATTCCAAACAAAAACTCCTCAGAAGAGATGAAGAAGGTCAGTTGATACACACTAAGGCATCAATCCACCCAGAACACACCACAGCTTTAAATATAAAGGCACTAAATACAGGTGCACCAAATTCCATCAAACAGGCACAGCTAGTTGTAAAGTCACATATTTACCTAAACATAGTAATTACAGGTGGTATCAATGCCCTACTTTAACCAATAGGCTGGTCATCAACACAAAAAGTAAGCATAAACATTGAGGTTAAATGATGTCATAAATCACTTGGACTTAACAGACATCTACCGAACATTCCACCCAAGCACTAAAGAATATATTCTTCTTAGAGGCCCACGGGATAGGCTCTAAGAACACATTTTATGCTAAGCCTTAACAAATCCAGGAAACTTGAAATAATGTCATGCCTTCTTTCTGACCACCATGGAATGAAGTTAGCTTTCAACACTAAGAGAAACCATTTAAGGTTCACAAGCTCAGGAAATCTAAGCAATATATTTTGGAATGATAAATGGATCACTGAAGAAATCAAGAAGGGGAAAAAACGTCTAAAACTGGATAAAAGTGTAAATATCACTTGCCAAAGTCTATTGGGCCTAATGGAGGCAGTCTTAATAGGAATGTTTGTAGAGGAAAGTGCATACAGATAGATAGATAGATAGATAGATAGATAGATAGATAGATAGATAAATAGATAGATAGAAAAATAGATAGATAGGTAGGTAGGTAGATAGATAGATAGATAGATAGATAGATAGATAGATAGATAGATAGGCAGGCAGACAGATAGATACATAGATTGATTGATTGATTGATTGATTGATTGATTGATTGATAGACAGATCACTCAAATAGCTTAATGATGTGTCAAACCAAACCTGAAAGTAGTAGGTGGGAAGAAACAATTAAGTTTGGGACATAAATTAATAAAGTGGAAATAAAAAATCTTAACACAGAATCAGTGAAACCAAGAGAAGCTTTTTCTTTTGAGAAATGTTTCACCTTTTTTAGAGCTCCTGTGATTAGCCAAAAACCTTCTCTATTGCTAAGGTTCATACCATTGATACATTTCCAGTTCCCTTTGCCAAAACTGCAATACAATCACAAGTTTCAGGAATGAATGTGCCATACCCTTTGAGGTCATTCTGCCCTACCAGAGGTGGGACTATTTCTTACAATGATAAAGTATGTGTGACATTCCCAGTGTGAGTCAGGAATTCACTGGGAAGTGGAAGTACAATGTTGGTCACAAGAAAAAAATAAATTTCACATTGTGAATTAACCATGTCACCAGAACTTGACAGGTTCTTATTAAGCATGCCTTAACTGATTTAGCAAATACCCACTGTGCTTGTTTCAAAATTTATTCCAGATGTTCATTGATGTTTCATGAGTTATGAAATTTTTCTGTGTTGCCATGAGTAATGTGATTTCTGTAAGGGGAAATTCTATAAAACGAACCCAGTTATTCAAGTTTAGTGATGGAACTGTTACTGTATTATTCTTACTGTACTGTAGTCATTTGTATATAGTATATAAAACACTTCATGGGTTGTGTGGAAAATAATTGATTCTGAGGAAAGATCATATTGCTTGCCCAGTTTCCAAATAATTTATCATCATGAGTATTATAATATTATTAATAGAGTTTGGGTTTAAAAGCCAATTCATTCATTTCCAAACTAATTTTGTCACTCTATAATGAAGCCACATTTTTATATTTACATAACTGTAGTCTATACTTGCATGTTCTTTTGGTAAATAGTATCTGGTGATACTCATTTGAAGGCCTTGAGGTGTGTACCAGCTGGTTCTATATGTCAACTTGACACAAGCTAGAGTCATCAGAGAGGAAGAAGCCTCAGGTGAGGAAACACTTCTGCGAGATCCAGATGTAAGGCATTTTTCTCAAGTAGTGATGAATGGGGAAGGCCCAGCCCATGGTGGATGATGCGATCCCTGGGCTGGTGGTCCTAGGTTCTATAAGAAGGCAAGCTGAAAAAGCCATGGGAAGCAATCCAGTAAGCAGCTACCCTCATGGCTTCTGCACCAGCTCCTGCCTCTAGGTTCCAGCCCTGCCTGAGTCCCTGTCTCGACTTCCTTCAGTGATGGACTATGATTTGGAAGTGTAAGCCAAATAAACCCTTTCCTCCTCAACTTGCTTTTTTGGTCATGGTGTTTTGTTGCAGCAATAGACTCTAACTAAGACATTGGTGTTAGAACTTTTTCTGACTAGAGTATAAAAGAAGATAAGTAAAAATCTAAAAAGTAAATCTCTATTTCACACATCCATTGTATAATCCTCTGAGTATTATAATACACAGCTGTTCAATTCAAAGCAGTTTTAAGAGACAAGATTTTTTTTCATTTTTGATTCCATAAATTATAATTGTTCTTTTATGTAACATTTATATTCTCTTGTCAGATAAATCTATAATTTTTTTATTTTTTTTATTTTTATTTTGCAATACAATTTTAGTTCTACATATCAGCCACAGATTCCCTTGTTCTCCCCCCTCCCACCCCCTCACCTTCCCCCCAGCTCACCCCCTATTCCCACCTCCTCCAGGGCAAAGCCTCCCCTGAGGACTGAGATCAACCTGGTAGACTCAGTCCAGGCAGGTCCAGTCCCCTCCTCCCAGGCCGAGCCAAGCGACCCTGCATAAGCCCCAGGTTTCAAACAGCCAACTCATGCACTGAGCACAGGACCTGGTGCCACTGCCTGGATGCCTCCCAAACAGATCAAGCCAATCAACTGTCTCACCCATTCAGAATTTTAAAGTTAATCTATGGAAATGTAAGGAAAATCTAGACATAATATTATTGAGCAAATTATAATGTACATTAAAATTTTTTAATAGAAATTGAGAAATGGGAAGGACTTAAAGAAAACATACGAGCAAATGTTCTTTTCTTATACTAAGATTCTAGAAGTAACCGGAAAAAAAAAATCTGGCCGAAAGAGGAAAAAGACACTCATCATATAAATTCTCAGCAAATGAATATTTTGACAATGAATTTACATTGTATTCTTTTGTACCATGGAAATTCCTTACATTTATTATGAGTGAAATTCATAATTAGTGAAAAAGATGTTTCGAATCAGTTTTTAGGTGGTTTCCTTTTGTGTTTTCCTTAGGGTAAAGCAGAGAAACTAAAACACAAAGATGAAACTCCAAACAGCAGAAAGTGAAGCCAAGCTGCCCAAACCAGTGGAGGGACGCCAGCCATTAGCATTGTCTCTCCTAAGGCAATCTCTTCATGCTCCTTCTCACTTCCGCATTAGATTTGCATAATATGCATCCACACATTCGTTTACTAATCAATCAACAAATGTTTACGAAGCCTTTCATTGGTTGGAGACTTCATTTCTTTAATCCTTCAGACACCTTGTACGCTGTCTCATACAACCTGATAGCCTTTCAGGTCACATCTCCATCACAGATGGAGACCTCGAAACTTCGAAGCAACAGCTTCTCTTTGGCAAAGCAGGGCCGATGGCAGAGCAGAGAGATTCTTGGCTCCACAGTCCCAGATCTGTGAAACAGATTATCTAGAAAGGGCTTGGTAGCAGAGCAGGCACCTTTACACACTGAGCCACCTCGTCATTCTGTGGGCTGTTCCTTCAATAGCAAAGTCAGGGATGATCAAGAAAACAACACAAAAGCATCCCCTTAACTTCAATGTGCAAGATTAAATTACAATGAAATTGGAGAAATTGGATAATTTTTATTTACATTCTTTTTTTTTTTTTTTTTTTTGCTCTTGCCTTGGGACAGCCCAGTCTGATTTCTTTAGTGTTATTTGCTTAGCTTTACCAACTAACTTGTGCTTCTGCACAAAACCAACTTGCTGCTTTGTTGAACGTCTGATCAAATTGAATATAATAAAATTTCCTGCTGGACAGTGGTGGCACATGCCTTTAATCCCAACACTTAGGAGGCAGAGGCAGGTGGATCTCAGTGAGTTTGAGGCCAGCCTGGTCTACAAAGCAAGTTCCAGGAAGGAATATATATATAATATTCCTTGATTAGCATGGTTTTGGCCATTGGGGAGTTGCTTAGACATATTTGGTTTCTGTAGGTAATAGAAATCTGTGATCCTAGTGAAAGTTCTGACTATTTTACATCAGAAACTCCCAAGCCTATGTTAAACTCTACTTAAGCATATCTCTAGTGTTTGTAGAGTCTGACAGACTAAAATCTTCCTTCATATTTTCCATATATTAGGATGCACAAAATACAGGTTCAGTGAGCTTAAGGGAAAATGAGCCAACTAGAAACAGGTATTTCGAAGAAGCTCCAAGGAGTTTCATAAAACAGAAAAATGTAAGGAAATAAACATGCCCTCACTGGTAGAGGGAGTGAATTCAAGAGAAAAGTTGTGGTATTTTTCCAAAAAGAGTAGCAAGGTTTTCTCAGTGAAGTAGAAAGTAGGGGCATCAGTTTAGAGTGCATATGCGAGATGGAGAAGAGAACATAGGATATCTGTTTCTGAGAAGGAAAGATTCCAAACAGATTAGTTGCAGACAGGGACTGCGGGGAATTAGTGTGGATATATATATATATAGATATATATATATATCTCTATATATATATCTATATATATATATATATTTTTTTTTTCATGTTAAAAATTTCAGCTTTCCAGCCAGGCGGTGGTGGCACACGCTTTTAATCACAGCACTCGGGAGGCAGAGGCAGGCGGATCTCTGTGAGTTTGAGGCTAGCCTGGTCTACAAAGCGAGTTCCAGGAAAGGCACAAAGCTACACAGAGAAACCCTGTCTCAAAAAACAAAAAACAAAAACAAACAAACAAAAAATTAGTTTCCATCTTTTCTCACCCTGTTCTTTTCTCGATCAGACTATTCAAGGAAAGATTTGCTTTTCCTCATCATGCTAACATCTTTTTTTTTTTTTTTCATTTTGATTTTCAGGATTGTCTTTTTCAGGCAAGTTGCTGTTGTTCTTTTTTTACTCTGTTTTTTAATTATTTCCTTTTTTATTGATATGACTACTAAGTTTTTTTTTCCTCTGACACTCTTGATTTCTTTTGAGTAAGTTTTGGTTTGTAGTTTCAAAAGACATGTAGTTTCACATAATGGAAATTTTTTGTTGTTTGCTTATTTATTTTATTTTATTTTTTTGAGGAAGGGGTTCTCTGTGTAGCCCTTGGCTGTCCTGGAATTTGTTCCGTAAACCAGGCTGGCCTCGAACTCAGAGATCTGCTTACCTCTGCCTTCTTAGTACTGGGATCAAAGGCATGTGCCACCACGCCTGGTAATAAGGGAGATTTTTAAACTATCCTTAATATCGTTTTCATTTTTATTGCACCATGATCAGAAAGAGTGGTGTCCAATAATCCTAGTTTTAAAATTATTTCATTTTTTATGTCTTCTAATATGTTGAAAATATATGAATTTTCTTAGAGATTTGAATACAAAATATTCAAATAGTATTCTCTGAATATTATTCAGAGAATATAATCTTTAGTGTATGCTATGTAACAAATAGATCATCTGGCCTGATAATAAGTTTATTGTTAGATTTGTCTAAATATTTATTTCACTTTTGCTCCCTTGGTTTGGCTTGAACGAAGAAAAATCTATAATTTTACAGGCAATTTAATAACATTTACTATTGCTTATAATTATAAAGCTTTCAGATAATTGGCCAGACATATTATTTTAAGGTTATGCAAATTTGTTGCCAAGGCAAAGGATGATTGAGAATACTGTCATACAAAAATATTATTTTCCTAACATAGTAAATGAAATAAGTATTTAGAAAAACCTAACAATAAACTTTTTTATTACCAGGTCAGGTGATCTATTTGTTGTTCCATAGTGTCATAGCCCCTTTTAGCTTTCAACTGTACACAAATCTAGAGTCATCTGGAAGGAAAAAACCTCAGGTGAAAAGCTGCCTAGTTCAGACTGGTCTGTGTCATTTTGTGATTGCTAATGATGTAGGGGTTCCCAGCCCACTGAAGGCAGCGCCATTCCTGGGCTGGTGGGCCTGAGCTCTTTAAATCAGCAAGCTGAGCAAGGCAAGGATTGCAGGCCAGTAAGAAGCATCCCTCCATGGATTCCGCTTCAAGCTTCTCTGCCTTGAGTTCCTGCCTTGGCATCCCTCACTGGATTGTATCCTGAATGCTAAAATGTATCCTTTCCTTCCTAAGTTCTGTTTGGTCAATGTTTTATGACATCAGAAGTCAGACTAGAACAACTGGTTTCAGTTTTTTTCTTTTCTTTAGAGATAATGGCACTACTTTAAAAAAAAAAAAAAGATCGTTTATTAATTATAGGGAACACCCCCAAATAGGCTACAATCTGAGATATTTTAGTTGATAATTTAGATGGAATTAGCAGAAAATATAATTTACTATTTATTTCAATTATAATCTTGAAGGAGAAATTGTAAATAAATTTGTTGCAACTCTGTGGGCTTGGTGCTGGATTTTGCCACCAAAACATGAGTTTCGCAACTCTGGGTAGAGGTCTCCTGACCACTTGGGTGTCAGCCGATGGCTGGAGCTTCAATGAGACAGCAGCCCTGGAGGGCAAGGTAGCTGCTTAGAACAGCTGACAGCTGGAGGGCGAGGTATTCCAGATACCTCAAGGTGCTTTGGACAGCTCTGACGGTCGGAGGGTGAGGTATCCTGGATATCTCAAGGCGCTTAGGACAGCTCTGCCCTGGAGGGGAAGTTATCCTGATTGTTCGGGAGAGTCAGGCTATACCTGGTGTGATGGGGAATGGTCTTCCCGCAGGATATAGCCATCTTGCTCCTCTCCTGGAGAGCTTCTCCAGCTAAGCTTTGCTCAGCCCCCCGCTTAAGGGGGCTTCCTAACAGAGCTCTGCTTCTCTGGCCTAAGACACTGCTTCGTTTGTTTCATTCTGCAAATGAGGAAACCTCTGCAGAAATGTAGCAATCTCCTCTGCTCCAGAGAAAAGTGTCACTTTTTCAGCTCCCCCTTGCTCTGTCCCTGAGGAATGTCTCAGCAAGAATCTTCTATTCAGCTCCTTCTTGCTCTATCCACTATGGAATATCTCAGCAAGGATCTTCTGTTCACCAGTGAACGAAGATCTTCACACCCAAAGATAAATCTCTTTTGAAAAAGAGATTTGTTTGGGAAGGAGTAGTCCAGGAGAGTAGCTGCCTCTACCAGGATGGAGAGAACAGCTCACAACTGACCAGGCAGGGCGGTTTATATAGGATGTCTTGGGGGCAGAGTCAACCAGTGATTGGTTAGGTTTTTTTTTTCTGCCCAGGGATTGGTCAGTTTTGTGGGCTAGGGGCAGACATGGCCCTGATTTTAGAGCCAAACTGTGTTTCTTTCACTGGCCTTTCTTGGCTTTTTGACACTACCTCTAAGGCCAGGGCACATTTCTTTCACTTACTCTGATTCTAGGGACCAAGAGTGTTACTTTGGTACTAGTTTCAAAGTCAGGGCATGTTTCCTTGGTTCTGGATTTGGGGATAAAGTGTTCATTTCTCTGGCTCAGGTCCCAAACCCAGGTTGTGTTTCTTTCTCTGATTCTGGGCCCTAGGGCCGGGGTACTACCTTCCTGCTCTATGATTGGTTGGTTTTACAAGTCACCAGGGGCAGAGATGGCTCTGACCTCACTGAGCCCAGAGCCAGGGTGCTACTCTGTGATTGGTTGGTTTCACAAGTCAGTTGGCCAGGGCCAGAGATGGCTCTGATCTGACTGAGCCAAATTGTGTTTCTTTCTGCCCTGATCTGAGCCATCTTTCCCTAGTTCTGTGCTCCAGGGTCAGGGTGGGTTTCTTTAGCCAGCCCCTTTTCCCTACATTAATGTCTCAATTTTGCTCTCTAATTTATGCTTTCATAAATAAAGCCCCATTATTAAATGCAGAATTTTTCTCAATGATCTTGCTTTATGGACAGACATTGTAGAACATCTTTATAGGTCATAATTTACATTACAATATATGTATTTGAAAGGATTTAACAAGCTCAATAAGAAACATTGCATTGTGCATGGAGAGCTGTAGGTCTTAAAGTGATGCAATGATTTTTTGTTTGTTTGTTTTTTTGTAGAAGAACGTTTGATTTTTTTTTTTTTATTTTGTGGACACCTGGAGCAGTTTGTTAAAATTCAAGTAGTAATGACAGAAATGTTGACTATAATGGCAATTGCGATTATGAGATTGTTTATCCTAGATTCCTCCAGATACCTCAATATGGATAGTTTCCTATGAAGCAATACATTTACAATGTTTAGAAAACCCTTAAAAGTATATTAACTTTCTCTATAGTGGTACTCATATATTTATTGCCTATTTATCATTCTGTTTATTGGCTCTTCATCTTTAAATTTTTATTTGGTTATTTATTTCTACTTATTATTGAACTCCATAATACCCTTTATGTACATATTTGAAGGCAAAAGGAAGGAAATAAAGAACATTCCTCAAGGGATTTTTCTGGGAAAGCTGAACTTAAAATAGAAGTGAGATAGGTTTCCTATTTCTCCTGGGGTCTGTCATGTTAAGGAAATCCTTTTTGATTGATGGGGAATTTGGTTTTCACTTTTACAAGGAAACTTCAGAGGTGTAACTCCTTTTTATTTTAATAATATTTTATAAAGGTCAATGTAAGACGCCATCAATTTAGATTTAGAGGCATGATACAGCAACCAGAACCCCACAGAATTCTCATAAACACCTGGCTTCATGGGCACTGATTCTTGTTTACAGAAAAATCAATATCAGAGACAAGTTGATATATATAGCACCAATTCTTAATATAGGTTGCTGGATATTGCCTTGTAATATCACAGAAATATTTGAGACCACTTGGTTTCTGTTAAGATTAACCTTGGCCTTTTGAAATGCGGGACTTATGATAGACAGTGAAGGGTGATTTACACTGCAGAATCCAGTTTCTGCTAGACTACTTTATATATTACACCAACAATAGATAGACAATAAGAAAAATTAATGTTTTAGAGATGCACACTATAGAAAGTTTTCCTTGAAAAACTTATGGTGTTAGTTTTGTGTTGATGTTTAACTTCTAGACACTAGAAAAAAATTATAAATCTAACATGTAAATTTGTAACCTACAAATGCCACAGAAGATACATTTTGGTTTTGCAATATTCTTTATATATATTAATAATTATTAATATTTATTAAATGCTTATAATTTATCAAATACCACATTATACCCCACTGAAATCCTCATGCATCCCTTATGATGTTAATGTTGCTACTATCTCGCTTTTTCAAATGAGGAATAAAGAGAATGCTTACAGATAACATGAAAAATGAAGCTAAAATATAAATTCAGTCAGTCTAAATTTATACCTAATTACTTTAACTTTCCCACTTTGCATTAATTGCAAAGTTGATACTTGAGAGATTTCACAGGAAACCTGTCCTTTTTGTTTCTCTTCAATTTTGGGTAATCTGATAACCACGGTTTACATTTATTCTGGAACAGATGAGTTTGAGCTGGGTAGCAATTGACCCTAAAGATATGTTACAAGGACGTTGTCCGAACTGTTTATGTTCAAAGTTGGGATCCCAAAAGACAAAATTGACTGTGTTTTTAATACTTTGCTGGCTAAATTGCTCAGAACCACCTTTGCTACTGTTAGCACTATGTGAACCACAGTGACTGTGTGGGCACCTGTAACGTCATTTAAGCTTTCCTTCTGATATTGATTTTATCCAAGATAGTTAAAGATTTTTGTTGGTTGCACGACAAAGTCAGGTAGGATGGTGTCTTTATATAAGGACATTAGATTTTAAATACACATGAATTTTGTCATAGAAGATTTAGTCTCCTTTGGTCAAAAAGAGAAAAATGACAGTGTTTGTGTGTGTGATGGAACTGTGGAAATCTCTTTAGCAGAAGAGGAGAGTAAAAGTTGTTCAGGGAAAGACATGCACGACACTTCTGCTAGAGTGTTATTTTTTCTATTTTAGATCAATTTACATATGATTAGTTCTTGACCATATAAGAGTGAATTGAATAAATTGATGAACTTTAATTTGAAAACTCTGAATTCAATACTATTAAAGAGTGTTGCAGCTTTTATTGTTTGGGCAATTTAGTTACTTTTCTATTACTGTGATGAAATACCTTGACTAAGACACTTATAAAAGAAAGCGCTTAACTGGGTTTATGTTTCAGTAGGTTACAGTTAATGATGGTGGAACAAAGGTATAGTGACAGCAATAGCTGAGAGACCACACTTGTGAGGCAGAAAGAAACCACACTGGAATGACAAAATAGTGTTAAGAAACCCCAAAGCTTGCCCTTAGTGATGTACCTTCTCCAACAAGGTCATACCTCCTCATCCTTCCCAAATAATTCCATCAACCTAGGACCAAGTATTCAAACCTATGAGCATATGGTGGCCATTCTGACTCAAACTATCACATCAAGTGTGTTCTTGTGGAATTTAAGAGGCCTATGTAACTAAAACATGTTGAAAGTCTAGTTGTCAATGCTATTGTATAAAGTTATAAGAAAAGAAATGGAGTTTCTTTTATAAAGGCATTATAGTAAAAATAATGTTTTAATAATAAAATCTAGATACTATTAATGTTTTATTTGTATATTAGGAACTAGACCATGTGAGAGGATAAATGTGGTTTGTGAGATCTCCAATTCTTTTAAAATTGTGAAATAATAATAGTTACCTCTTAGCTGGGTACTAAATGTGTGTTGTGTGTGTGTGTCTAACTGAAATAATGCCAACAGTGTTAATAGCATGCACATTCAGAACAATTATTCTGGACAGACACAGAATACACAGTAACCACCATCTCTGCCCCCAGCAGTCTATAAATGTGTGAGGGACGCAACAGAGCCTACAGCAGATACAGAACAAAGTGCAGGTCCCTCAAAAGCACAACCATCTTGAGAAAAGGTTGGTCAGCCATGTTTCTGTAGGAAACCTTAGTGAAACTAAAAGAAATGCTCTCCAAGCAGGGTCACCATGTTCTCATCTTTCTCCAGTTCATTTAAAGATCTAAGCATTTTGACTTTAATGTATTGATGTGACAGTTGACACCTAAAGCTAGTTACTAGAAACAAAGAAATATTGGTGTTGCTGGGGTACTTATTCTGCCTTCTCTGCTTCGTAGTTAGCGCTTTCTCTCTTGTTATTTTCCAACCTAATATTTATGACAATTCTGATTAACACGGAACAATGAAGATTACATTTATTATTAGAATATCCTTTTAAGCAAACAACATTTTGTCGGTTTTCTATCAAGTTGTTTATCACAAAAGTTCATTCTGATTCATGAAAGTGAAACAAGCCAACAAAGAACTCACAGGCTTGCAAGGCAGCTGAGCATATCAAAAGGAAATCTAACAGATATCAGAAAAGAAGGGGAGGGGGCACAAAATCTAGCTTTGGGAGCAGGAGCTATCTAACAATTAATGGAATGCTTGCATCTGAGATAATTCACCTCAAATTCTTTTTTTCCCCCTGGATACTAGTAGTACTTTGCTTAAAAACCCACATTTCCAGGTCTGAGAAATAGGACAGCCTGATGTGAGTTCCAGACTCATACTTGGCCATCAGAGGACAATGGTGGTCCTTGTGTTTGTCTGTTTAGTAGTTTAATTGTGATAGACCATGGGGGCTTTCTCTTCTTCTCCTGTTTGGAGTTCTGTGTGCTCCTTGTGTCTGCATGGATGAGTCTTTCCCTTGTTTGGGGAAGTTCTCTTCTATGATCTTGCTGAAGAGCTGGTCTATACCATTGACCCGAGCTCCCTTCTCCTTCATCTGTGCCTATAATTTAGTTGGTTTTTTGCCTGGTGTCCCACAATTCCTGCATTTTCCTTTTGTGAGTTTTAATATTTTTTTCACATTATTTGCTTGTATGGTCTAATTCTTCTACTTTAAATCCTGATACTTCTTTCTTCTATTTGATGTATTCTGTTTGTGAGGCTTTCCCTGGTTTTCTAACTAGAATATGATGAAAACATAGAGATCTCTTTAGAAGCAGGGGAAAGTAAAGGCTATGAAGGGAAAGCAGATTAATGATAATCCTGTTAGAGTTTTATTATTTCTATTTTAGGTCAAGATATATATGAGCAAAGTATACAAATTGATGATCCCTAATTTGAAAACCCCCAATTTAAAAATGCTTATACTGAAATGTCTGAAGTACCAACATATAGCACAAATGGAAAATTCCACAAATGAAATTGTTCTTCATGTAAAAAATATCTGAAATAATGTATAAAATCACATTCAGGCTGTATGTATTAGTTCCTTGTAAAACATTAAAAGTTTGTTGTTTAGATTTTGGGTTATTTCCTTGATAGATCATATTATTGGTGCCATCATTTATCTCATTTTGATTTTGATCTTGGGCTAAGATACCTCATACTCATATATTCTAAAAGAAAAAAGACAAGGTCCAATCATTGAAATCAGTGATACTCCTCTGTATATGTATTTCATATGCCGACCCAACTGCATTTTTGTATAAAAAATTCTCAGCCGTTTTCACCCCAAAACACATGCCGTAATGAGGAAGAGCCTTTTTTCAAACCATTTCATTTCCTAATTAAAGAATCCTGTTCAGAGCATGTGTTTCTGCATAGAGCATAGTGACAGAGATTTGGTTTAATTTGAAATTTTAGTCACGGCACGTGGAGGCTGTGTTTTCTCACCAGCTACTTCATAATTTCTTTTTTCATAAGAATCATGATTGATCTCTTAAAGTCGTGACTACTAGACTTTAACTGACATTGAGTTTTTGAAATGTGCTAGTTCTAAACATAATTAGAATATTCATAGGATAAACACCATTTATTAAACAAATCACACAGTACTCTCTGTCACAGTACAGTGCTGTATATGTTGGAAACAGGAATATTTTAGTAAGTTAATTTTTTCTGTGCTATTTTTGGTGAAAATAACACGTTTCAATTGTTAGTGAGCATTAATAGCTCTGTTGCAAAGTGGCGTTCCCAACCTATTGATGAGTATATATCTATTACATTTAAGCTAAATATCAAATCGTAGTCTATCTTCTTTTTAAGATGTATAATTAAATTTCTGTTTCAAATGCAAATTAATTAATATAGATAAATATACTTGGTTGAAATGTTTTGACACGTGTAATTACATATGTCTTTGCATTTATCTTATAAGACATTACGAGCCTCACATTATAAAAGAGGATGCACAACACAGACACGAAATTTACTCTTCTGATTAAAGAAAAACCTTAGTAAGGAGTAATCATAACAGGAGAAGATATTAATGTCAACTACCCAGGAGGAAGAATTTGTATCCAAAGCTTATATGGAGAAAGAAATACCATTAGGTTAAAATAAGGGCTGTTGTAGGAAATCTGGAAACTTAAAAAATTCTCTTCCAAGAAAGCAAATAAGCTGTAGTTTTGCATGACAGGGCAGGAAATAAGTGTGAAGCTACTTAAGCTCTGAGTAAGGGTTCTTAACAACAGACCTGAAGCTAGTAAATATTTGCTTGTGTCAAGTGTTAATATAAATTGATAAAATTACAATGTATTAACTGCTCGTGGGCATCCATGTGCAATGCTGTTTTCAAATTGTGCTTCAAAGATAGTCTACCCTTCTGCATTCTTAAAAATGAAAAAAGGAAATATCCTTCCCTGAATTTAGTACAAACAACAATTTGTGGGCCATACTCATCTTGGCAATGGCTGACCACCATCTGTAAGGAAACTCAACCTTACATGCTTGCAAGTAGTATCACTTTGTGCTTCTTCAAGTGGCTTTAATTCTAGCTATGCAAATGCTAAGCTGAGGGCAGCCCGTGAGCATGAATGCGATGCACACCAGCCGTCTCTGCTCTTCTCACAGCTTTGCCATTGATGGGATGACATTAAGACTCAGGACTTCAACAAATGAAGTCTGATGTGTAGAAACTGTTCAAACATTTATAGCAGACTTTTCTCCAAATGTATGGAGTGGGAAGTCACTTTCCACACATTTAGAACTCTCTTCTTGCCTTTTAGTTTCCGTGAGATTTCCCACTGCAAAAGTGCTCTAGAAATTTGAAGTTAGACCAGATGTCTTTTGAGAGCCCTTCTGGTTCTAAAATTATGATGCAGAGATCTTTGTGGAATTTGGTAATTTTGTTTTATTAGCATAACCGTTGAGTGCTCTACAACGACATGCAACCCTCATGCAACCTGCCACCACCCCTTTCATCTCCAGGCTCAGCTACCTCCTCTCAGCCCATCTGTGTAAGGTTACTAGGCTAGTTCTGTCTTGATTTAAAGACTCTTCCTTCAGATAACTGCACACCTTGGATCCAGTTTCCTTACATCTCTTCCTGATTCATAGAAACTCAGAGGCTTTTCTTCACCATCGTAAATAAGAACAATGAATCTCTCACTTCATATTTCTTTTTGCCTTCCCTATCCACATACCTATTTCCCTACCTAAATACCATTTCTTTTTTTTTCCTTAAAAAATGAATCTGCCATTTGTCTTGCTGTTAAGGAGATAATGTTAATTTGGTGCCCAGATTTCTCTGTCCATCACTCATAGATGTCCCTGTCTCTTTGTCTTTGGAGAATTAGATGGAGGTCAAAAAAGAGCCACCACATTTTAGAAACTGGATATTCAAGACCTAAAAATTACTCACTGTGGGTCAGTTTCAAGCCAATGTTCAACTAAGACTTTTCTCTTACCTGGCCACTTTCTTACCTCTTGAAAGACGTTTCCCAATAAAACTGTTTCCACAAGAAAACAAACAAACAAACAAACAAAAAACAAAGCAAAACAAAAAAAAACACCAGCCTTTGCTTTTTTGGAAACTAATGGAAGTTACTGCTTTGAAATAAAAATTACCTCAATTTAGGTAATGTGTCTCTCTCATTCATTAATATAGTCCCAGTAGCCAGGACAGTTCTCAACTTATGCACATATTTAAGAAATTGTGGATGACTGCCTTCATATTGAATATTTATTTGAATTGAGCTCTTTCCCTCTGAATTTGTGAACACACACACACACACACACACACACACACACACACACACACACGCACACAGAAAACAAGCCTGTTTGTTGGCTTTTTCCATCTTTATTTGCAACTGTCTTAGAAGTTCGAAAGAGATTCAGTAACCTACATACACTATTACTATCTACCAGGGTTCTATTTTCTGCATCTGTATGATGGTTTAGGCAAAAGTTAGCAAATTAATATCTAAGCACATCTGGAGCTACTTTGAATCACTTGTGATATAATGTTTTCCTCACATTTAAAAATGATAGTGAAAGATGAGAACACCAGGACTGTTTCAGGCTCCATTAAAAATTGTGTAAAGTGTACACGCATAGAGTAGTATTAGAACTTGGCTATGCTCCTCCACTTATTCATTGTCTCTGGCTGCTTTTATGCTATGCAAATGGAGCTGAGTCATTGCAACTGAGACCGTGTAGCCCACATTGCCTAAAATAATTATCTGGGGCACCACAGAAAGTCTTTTCTGATTCCATATTGAGACTCTAATGCTGTCCCAATGTCCCTTAGCTTCTTAAAATACCGTCACTTCTGATGATAAAAAGTTAACTGAATAAGGCCTATGACACTGTTGTCTTACATGTTATCAATCTGTTCTGTTCGGGATGTTCAGGATAAACCTCATTCTTTCCTGGTGGAACATTTATTATCTTTGTCCTGGTTACCAATTGATAATTGTCCATCTGGCAAAGTTTCTTACTTAGGCCAAGCTTTCTAAATCCTAGGAACATTTTCTGTCTGACCTCTGAAAATATTACTTGTAGAAGTCTAAAAGCAGAAGCAATATCAAAATGTGGAAAACATTAAAACATAGAAAGTTCCCATATGTAATAGGCTTGGTGGTGTACACTTTTAATACCAACACCTAGGAGGCAGAGGCAGGGAGATCTCTATGTATGAGCTAGCCGGTTCTATATAGTGAGTTCCACAACACCTAGGAGGCAGAGGCAGGGAGATCTCTATGTATGAGCTAGCCGGTTCTATATAGTGAGTTCCAGGATTAGAATCCGTCCAAAACAAAAAACAAACAGAAAACTTCCCGTGTATGACACATTTCTTCTGATACATCTTCATTACTTTCAGATATAAATCCTACAATCATTAATCCCAAACAGTATTCATAGAGGGGCTTCTAAATTGTGTTTTTTTTTTTCCTTTTCTATTTAGAAGAAGCTTTTATTTTTATTTCTTCAACAGACATCATGGAAAAAATTTCTGTGTGCGTGTGTGCTTTCCAGTTAAGAGGTAGTTTAACACTTAGTTTAAGAAATTTTAGATTAGAAATGCAATTTCAAGAATCTAGGGAGATGGTTTAGACTTAGTCTTACATAAAGTGTCTAAAAATCTCAGTAAAGCAGTTTGTCTCTGTAATTCTAGCAGAAGAGAGGCAGAAAAAAAAACAGATATCTGGATTTAAAGCTGGCTTAGGCAAACCATTGAAGTCCAGGTTCAACAAGAAAGCCTTTCTCATAAAATAAGGTGGGCAGTGATAAAGATATCTAGTGTCTACCAATGACCTTGATATCCACAGGCCCACACATGCCTGAACACACACACACACACACACACACACACACACACACACACACACACACATACACACACTACACATCCAAAAGAAGAAATTCAATCATGGATAATTTATGCTTGAAATTAAAAGTGACTGTTAACAAGGAAGGGGGTGCAGTTCCCAGCACCCTTCTTACCTTTAATGTCTGAGCTATTGGCTACTGATAGAATCTGGGAGTGGGAGGAATTTTATATAGTCTTTAAGTTGTGTAATCCCTGAATAGCCCATCAGGCTCCAACACATAGTTCCAAACCCGTAGTCACACAGATGGCCCTGGTTAACCTCAGTGGGTCAATAAACAATAACCATGAACAGAGCGAGATTGTTTTCAAGAGAGAAGGTTAAACAATGGTAGGTAGGCAGATGGGAGGCTCAGAGTGGTCAGTGTGCAGGGAATACATGTGTGACATGCTAAAGAAGTTAATTTAAATTTATAAAGGTAATTGTCAAGGCAGTTGTATGCACTTTAAAAACTTACTGAGATAGTATTTAGACTGTAGTTCTAATGAATTGATAAGCATGAGCTTTCTTTTCCTTTCTTCTCCCTTCCCCATCCTGAGACAAATTCTTTCTCTAGACAACCCAGCCTGGCCCCAAATTTACAATCCCCCTGCTTCAACATTCTAGTGCTGGAACTACACCATGTGTTTAGGATGCCTGGCTATTTGAACTTCTTTGCTGTAAAGGCTAAATAGCTTTATTAGCATCTTAGGCCCTATAAGTTTCAAGCCAAATATTTTGCTGTTCAAATTTATACATACATACATATATATATATATATATATATATATATATATATATATATATATATATATATGGCAATTCAGTAGAGAATATACATATACACAAATTTAATTTTGTAGCTTTTATTACTATTGTATAACTAACTTTTTATGAGAATATTTTGATTACCATTTAATATTTCTTAAACTTACTCCAGACTATATTCAGATAAATAAAAATTCAATAACAAAATGCAAGACTCTTATGACTCGCTGACATCAGGATAATTAGTGCGAAAATAAATATTTTTGGAAATGCATTGATGTTATATGCTGTTGTACTATTTTTTTTGAAAAATCTAATTTTTTTTAAAAGAAAATGTAATAAAGGCCACTAATCCATTTATACACAAATATTTTCATTCTTTAAATGCTTATTTGCAATTTTAAAATTAAAACAATTACATCAGTTCCCCTTCCCTTTTATCTCTACAACTCTTTCCATCACCCCAAACCTCTTAAATCCATGACCTCTGTTTTAAAAATTGTATCATGCAAATGTGAGAGATGGAGGGGGGGATTAAGGACATAAATATATAAATACAACCTGCTTAGTCCATTTAGTATTCCTTGTTTGTATATGATATCAGGGCTGACCGCTTGGTATTAGATAACCAATTAGGGTAGCCAGTTAAGGGGTTCACCCTTGAGGAAGACTAGTTCTCACTCCCATAGCAGTGGTTAATTGACTAGAGCTCTTTGTTTAGGGATGGGGCCCTTTCTACATCAGCATGTCTATTGCTGTTATTGTTCAGTTATTGTTTAGGTGGCCATATTGTTAAGATTGTATGGGTGTAACTCCCCTTCATTTCAAGGAGTCACAATTTCACAATAGATGCTCTGGTCTTCTGACTCTCCAGCCTTTCTGCCTATGTTTTATGAGATTCCCCAAGTCTTAAGTGTGAGGATTGTGTTGTCGATGTATCAAATGGGGCTGATTATCTCATGATCAAAGCCAGTTGTGGCTTTCTGTAATTGTCTCCATCTGTTACAAAGAGAAGCTTTTTTTGATGAGGGATGAGAGTTTTACCTCCCTGGAGGTATAAAGGTAAGTATTTAGAATGCAGTTAAGAATTATACTTGTCTAGTAAAGTGGCAATAGTGGGTTCTCTAAGATTAATGACCTCAGGAGCCCTGGGTAGTTTGCTGGGTTGACAATATCAGGCATTATTTTCTCCTATTTAATGTGCTTAAGTTTAATTAGAACGTTGTTGGTTGCTGTCATGATGTGGATGACACAATTGCTCCTGTAGGGACATCTTGCTGTGTTGTTCATTGCTGTGGTTCATAGGTGTCATAGATGGGGAAGACTAATGATTCCTTTCCCCTCTACCCCTAAAGTAGGAGGCTTTCAGGGTGGATGGATCCAGTTCAAGTCCTTTGACTCTTGTGTCCCAAGTGTATAATTTTTGAAGACTCTTTCACTTCCCTCCCCTACTGTTTGAAAGAGGTTTCTCATGCCTGGTCTTGGGTATTTTGCTGGATAGTCTGTTGCTCTAGGAATAAGCCTTCTCACGTGAAGTGACACCACACACCTCCCATATGAATTCAGACTACACACACATGTACACACACACACACACACACACACACACATCACATCACATCCACACCTACATTTATATTTATTATATGTAATTTAGGTAAATAGTAAATAATATGATTCCTGTGGCTCTTTGAAAATCCTTAGTGTGATTTATCCCTCCTTCCTCTCCTTGTGTATTGACCTCCCCTGCCCTCCCCAACTAAAGACCTCCTTCCCATTTTTAAAATTTCCATTCATAGCATTTCTATGCCGCTGTTTCTCTCTCTAACATTACTCCACTCTGCCCATGGTGTCTTTTCACTTTCCCAGTTTATTTGGTTCCTCAAGGTTGTAGATTTACATCTGAAGACTTGGAGCTAGGAACCACAGGTGTGAGAGAACATACAACATTTGTGTTTGTGGGTCTTATCTAAACGTTTTTATTGAATTTTGATTTATGTTTTAAAGTTATCTATATAGCAAGGTTAGTCGCATGAAAACTATAACTGTATTGAAAACAGTACTTTAAGCTTATTTAATTATTTATTCTAGTTAAATAGACAGATATAATGAGATCAAGGAAGCATTTGCCTTCACTTACTTTAGGATTTATGTAATCACACACACACACACACACACACACACACACACACACACACACACACACATCTGTGTAGGGGTGGGACTCATAATCTAAGCTAGCCTCAAACTCTCTATGTAGTCTCAACTAGCCTTGAATTAATTCTTAGTCTTCATACATCACCCTCCCAAGACTTGAATTTCAAATATTTTTTTTTACCATGCCTACCCTTGAATTGTGAAATTTTATCAGTGATTGCATATTTATTTTATATAGTTCACATTTCTTTTCTATTTTTTTCAACCAGTTTACAAGCTGTCATACTCAAGTGATAAATGTGTTTTCCATGATTTATCCTTGTATTCAGATTTATGTTCATGGAGAATAACAGTACATTTTACATTTTTCTCAAGCATATGAAAAAAAGCTGTGAAAAAATTATGTAAAACTTGACCATATCCTGAGCTTCTCATCTCTAGCAGCTCTTCTTTCCCCTAAGGCTCAACTATGACAATGTCTGAGAAAATATAAGCTAGTCTGTAATTCTCTGTTCAACAAGTAATGAAGTTTTGCATTGAACCTTAGAGATAAGCAAGCATTTAATATCAAGTACCAGATTAAACTATTCATGTGTCAGAGTTTTCCGGTAATAGTCATTTCTTCATGTGATTAAATTATCCTATGATTAATAAAGGAAAGACTGATGGTATAAATGAAGAAAAATGGTTCAGAATATAATCCAATATAAAATTTTACCAAAACTAGATTCTTATGTAAGAGTATTTCATTTCTATTGTCTGGCACAAATATTAAGAAGTTGATTAGACAGGGTGTTACAGGCCTGTAATCCCAGTGCACAGAAGGCGGAGCAAGGGAAATCAGAAAGTCATAGCTGTTCTCTTGCGTAGTTAGCTCAAGGCTAATCTATTCTATAAGAGGCTGCCTCAATAAACCAAAAGCCAAAAACTAACTATCAAAAGTGAAATTATTTGAATATTTAAACTATAGTTTTGTGCCACTTTGTGATATCAAAACCAATGAGCATATTTATTGCTTTTCCAGCACTGATAGCCACTGGTCATTACAGATAATTATTATGTAGCAAATACTGTACCATTGCATCTCAGAAGCAGTAAGTGTTGATATATAGTTGGAGTGAGTCTTACACTAAGAATGAACATGCATTTTCTCATTCACAGCTTTCATTTAATTTAAAATAATTTTATATTTTACATTTGTCCTGTTTCATCATTAAATTCTAAGTCTCCCCTTAGTTGAAACTGACATGCATTGCCTCCATTTTGTATTTTTTTATAGTGTTACTAAAAACCAGTACATTGCATAAAATATTTTCTGAAAGATAAATTCTCTGGTTTTTTCATATTATATATTACAATATAATTTGAAGAAAATAATCTTCCTCATCTCTGCAGCTTCAAAATGTCAATGTGTTCCAAAGTTGACTCTTTTTAAGTTTGCCCTGAAAGTTAACCCATGTGCTCAAAAGCACCCAATGTAATTTATGTGAATACTCCAAGACATGCTTATACCTTAACAAGTGCTAACACTTGTACCTGGTTATGCAATAGCTCCATTTTGACACTGAGTGGAAATATCCATTTCATATATACCAAAAGGGCCACTCGAGTTCCACAAACATTGTCCAACTAACTGCTTCCCATGTCCTTTGTAATAGATTCCAATAGTTTGATTGTTGAGGTGAAACAGTTGGAAGCTATCCTAGTTGTCACAAAATATCTGAATGAGAAATTAATATTTAATCTCTCCCTTTAATACATAGAAATGCATGAATGCAGTTGCATATATATATATATATGTACATGTCCATATATGAAAAGACATTTTATATATACACATATGCACATTTATTTCACGTTCATCTACATAGTATGTTTTTCTTTACTCACACTGGTGCCCTTAGTGATCTTCAGAACTCATCTTAGAATAGTTTTTTACAGAGATACACATGGATTACATTATCTCCCCTCCTATGTCTGTTCAAGTTGTCTCTTTATTATAAAGGCTTACCTTCAATTCTCCCTAGAAAATGAAATCTTCCAGGTTTTACTTTTTTATCAGACACGTTTATCAACATTCATCCTTATCTAGAATTTAGATTCATAAAAACAAGGATTTCCTCTTGTTACCTACCATTTTCTTAGTGGCTGCCATGTTTTGCTGGTACATATTGATAATTCAACCAGTACATTTAGATGTATAAATCATCTAGGTTTACACAGGTGTAAAATTAGTTAGGTGGAAATTCACAGCCATTAACTTGAGAAATATACTATAGGCAAATGTATGAGTCACTTTTTCTAAATGGTCTTATTAAATAAAAAACACAGAGCCAGAAATTTGAGTTAAAGCCTTAGAGAGATCAGGGAAATACAGAAAGCTATGAGCTAACCTCATCTCACCAACTCCGCAGCTTCCAAGGAGCTCAACTTCCTGTCTACTCAGGCTTATATGCCTTGCTTTTCTGCCCTCTCATTGGCTCTTAGCCCACTACCTCACTTCTTCTTCCTATATATCTTTGTCACTGTCTGTCTGTCTATACAGACCTCCAGGTCTCTATGGTTGGTACTGGGATTAAAGATGTGTGTCACCACATATGGCTCTGTTCCTTAGTGTGGCTTTGAACACTAAGGAACAGAAGATCCTGCCTGCTAAGGGATTAAGGGTGTATGCTGCCACTGCCTGACTTCTTTGTTTACTTATACTAGTTTTCTTTTTCCTCTGATTCCTCAGGCAAGCTTTATTTATCAAAGCACAATTAAAATATCACCACACACCATTAACCTGTGGGCCTTGTAGAGCTTGTTAGGAGAGATGAAATCCAAGTATTATGTCAATGTAGAAGTTGGCACTGCTGGGTCAAGAATGGGCTACTGGCATTTTTTTTTTAAATCTCGTGACCATGACATGATTTAAGACTATGAAGCTGAAGAAGACTAACAGTTATATTACAGGCAACATAGGACTTTTGTTTTGTACAGAAATGATATTTTTGGCTCATGTCTTTAAACACATATCAATAGAATACTGTTATATCAAACTAGGATTCAAACTAATATGTTGACATAGTAAAAGCCCTCTGCTTTAGTTGGTTTCTTAAAGTTACTATGCCTCGTCATACTGCTTTGGGCAAGTCTCTTAATTTTGTGATATTTCATTTTCCTTAATTGTCTGATAAAACTATAAACAGGACTGATTCTGGTTGAAGGTTTCTCTTGTTCTTGTCTCCTCCAAAGAAAGAGTTCAAACAAGGTACTGACCACAGTTTAAATAGATGTTTATCAAGCAAAGCAACCAAAACATATGGGTAGCATATTCCAGAGAGAGAGAGAGAGAGAGAGAAGAGGAGAGACACTATGACACACTGACTTAAAGTCTGGTAGTAGTAGAAATTCCTTGGGATTTTAACGGTAGTCTTTAAAGAGCTAAAATACAAAGTCAAAAAATGTAAGGACAAGATGATGGCGAGGAGTTCTACGAACTTTGTATGCTGGGTAGGACTTGTCTTTTCCACACATAAACTAATAGCAGCTGAGGTTAGCTATAAAAGAACAAAACAGAGCCGGGCAGTAGTGGTACACACCTTTAATCTCAGCACTCCAGAGGCAGAGGCAGGCAGATCTTTGTGAGTTCGAGGCTAGCCTGGTCTAAAGAGTGAGATCCAGGACGAGCACCAAAACTACACAGCAAAATCCTGTCTTGAAAAACCAAAAAAAAAAAAAAGTCAAAATTCCAGCGTGGATAGATAGATCTCAAGAGACCCTCTCCTACCCAAGGAACTTTTATCAATTAATGGCTTGCTGGGAAAAGAGAGATACTTTTCTTTGGTTGGGAGGGAAGCCATTAATGTAGGTTGCACATTTCCCAGTAGATGACCCTGTGCCTCTGCCCATATAAGCAGCACATATTGTAGTTAGTAGGCTATGAAAAATCCTTATAAAGATGAATACGAAGCTATGTTGCAGGAGGTCCTGGGACAGTTAGAGGGAGGGAATGAGGCACAGATAAAAATATTGTGTATATGTGTCATAATGTCAGTGATATTTCAGCAAAGCTGGGGTCCTTCTAAGAAGCAGATCCTTCATTATTGTATATATTTAGTAATAGGAAAGTTTTCTGGCATTGAATTTTCTGATAAGGGAAGAATTAACCCAGAGCTTCAAAGGTATTTAATTAAAGAGGAGCATCTGAATGTCAAACAAAAAGCTAGCCAGAAACAGCTCCAATTTCTTTAGTTCCCTCATTTCTAACTCCCTGTCTAGTCCAGAGACACAGATACCAAAATATAACTGCAGTTTCCTTGGTTCCTCATACCTAAATCCTTCCATACCTAGTTTCAAGCACCAGCCTTTGTTTTTTTTTTCTTTTTTCTGTTGATCCAACAAATTAACAATACACTTAGAATTTTTAAGCTTGTCGTTCTTCATAGGAGCTTATCTTAGTTACTCTTCCATTGCTTATAGAGTACACCTTGGCCAAGAAAATGTAAAGAAGAAAGAGTTTATTGGGACTTATAGTTTCAGAGAGTGAGTCTGTGACCATCATGGCAGGGATCATCTTAGCAGGTAGACTAGCATGGTAATTAGGGCAGTAGCTGGGAGCTTACACTCTTGTTTGTGAGTAGGAGGCAAAGAAAGCTAACTGGGAGGGTGTGGCTTTTCAAACCTCAAAGTGTATCCCTAGTGACAAATTAACTTCAACAAGGCCACACCTCCTAATCCTTCCCAAACAGTTCCATCAACTGGGGATCAAGTGTTCAAACAAAACACATGAGCCTAAAAGAGTCATTTTCATTCAAAGCACCACCAAGGCCTTTTGCCTATTATTATTAGTATTAATATTAGTATTCAAACACATGTTTGTTAAAATATTCATCCAATCAAAGAAACCATTTGATGTGTGGTGATCATGACCTTGTAGTGTTCAGTTACATATTAGGCTTAACATAAATTCTGTTACAGTCACATAAGAGGAAGAATATTAAAAAGGCAGCCATACTGTATTGGGCTTTAGCAATGAGCATCCAGGCTTTGCCTTTAGAACAAAGAACTCTGACAAAAGAAAGCCCACTTTCTTTATTCAATAGACTTACCATCTTCTTGGGTGTGTAGCTGAAAATATCAGAGCATTTAAGGAAGGCCTAGACCCTTGCAAGATGTCAGCACCATGCTAAAATATAACTATTTTATATTTATATTTTAGCTGAAGGAAACACATCTTGATGTGTAGACATCGTTGCGTTCAACATCAGGAAAAGATAAACAATGCTGATAAATTTTAAATCCCAGATTGCTGGGTTTCCACCAACACTGCTGCTGCTGCCAATGTAATAAGCCAATTAAATTGAATTAATAAATCCCGGTTTAATGAACAGCAAAGCAATCCTAGGTGACCCTTGAGAAGAGTCACATGGCAAATACAGCTACCAGGCCTTAAGTACCCTGTAGGCATAGTCTTGAGCAGCCCCAGGAAGGGGCTGGCTTTTATCAGGCTTTGAGGGAACAGGTTTAAGGGGGCAGGGTCTGGGGAGAGAAGTGGGGGAGGGGACTTGAGGTGGCGGAGCTTCCCTCATAACATTCCAGACTCTTTGGGTATGTTGGTGCCAGGGGTTGAGTGGAGCTTCCACCAGAACAGATGCCCTGCTAGTTAAAAAACAGGGACAAAACATTGAGGCATTGTTAGATCGAAGTGAAGGGGTTGACTCAGCCAGTAAGCCACCTCACAACATATTTAAAGTTGTATCTGTCTTGGAGTGTGTTTGAAAAAGGGCTGTTCATTAACAATAATTGGAAAACAGCAGGTGACAGTGAAATTTATACTATAGAAGTATAATCTTGCCGGGCAGTGGTGGCACACACCTTTAATCCCAGCACTCTGGAGGCAGAGGCAGGCTGATCTCTGTGAGTTCAAGGCCAGCCTGGTCTACAAAGGACCAGGACAGGCTCCAAAATAATAATAATATTAATAATAATAATAACAATAACAATAATAACAATAATAATAATAATAATAATCTCTCTCACTGATGATTATATCTCAATTTCCACTCTAAGTTTCCTTGTCAGTTTAGTTCAGGCAACTCACTTTTCTGTTTTTGGTTTTTTGAGACAGGGTTTCTCTGTAAAGCTTTGCGCCTTTCCTGGAACTTGCTTTGTAGACCAGGCTGGCCTCGAACTCACAGAGATCCTCCTGCCTCTGCCTCCTGAGTGCTGGGACAACTCACTTTTCAAGTAGACCTTTTAAAAGTACTACTTGTATTTATTGTTGTATGTGTATGCAGGTGTGGATGCCTGTGTGCCATATTGCATGAGTGGAAGTCAGCGGACAGCTCATAATGGTCAACCCTTTCCTTACACTGTGCGAGTTCCAGGGATCCAACCCAGGTCATCAGGCTTTCATTAAGCACATTTGCCAGCTAAGCCATCTTACCATTCCTCGTGTATACCTTTATAAGTTGAAGTTAATGTTAGTTCAAAAGGATCACCATCTTTCTTCAGCGGTATGAGTGATAATATCAGAACACTTGAGTAAGACCTGCATCTGGGCAGGATGGTAGTTCAGTGGTCCAAGCTAAAAGCGGCACATCTGGATGTATAAATGTCTTTTTGTTTGTTTGTTTTGTATTTGTTTTCAGATGCTATTATTTTCTTTTATTGCATTTGTGTCCCTGAAGAGACAGCATTACCAAAGTTCTCTTTGAACTCTAGCAGCAGAAAGTACAATCACTATGCGAACAATTTTTATAGTGGTACTTTATTGGATATTGGTACAATGATTAATGAAGTAAAGGCCACTTGATAATAAGTGATAAGTTACCTTACACTTAGTAAAGCAAACAGCTCCCAATACAGAGTGCCTGGAGTCCCAGTGCTGAGATTCAGAAAAAAGGTTACCCTAAGCTGATTGACTGCTCAGCCAGTCCAGCTGGAGTAGCCACAGCTTCAGAGAGAGAGAGAGAGAGAGAGAGAGAGAGAGAGAGAGAGAGAGAGAGAGAGAGAGAGAGAGAGAGAGAGCTTACCAAAATATGCAAATAAATAAGCAGATAAAATAAAACAGAGAACAAAATAAGAAGACACTGGCACTGGATTTTGGCTCTTGCCATATTACATATGCACACATGAATATACCACACACACAAATAAATTCATTAAAATAAAATCTATGAGAATAACTTAGTAAGACACAATAATGTATTCCCCTATTGTTACTACATAGTTGTGTGGTGGTATTGTGTTCCCTAAAATATTGTGCTCCCTAATAAACTTATCTGGGGTCAGAGACAGAACAGCCACTAGATACAAAGGCTAGAAAATGGTGGCACCCACGCCTTTAATCCTAGCATTCCAGAGGTAGAAATCTCTCTGGATCTCTGTGAGTTCAAGGCCACATTGGAAACAGCCAGGCATGTGACACATGCCTTTAATCCCAGAAAGTGAGCCTTTAATCCCAGGGAGTGAAGGTAGAAAGGAAAGATATATAAGGCTTGAAGACCAGAAACTAGAAGCATTTGGCTGGTTAAGCTTTTAGGCTTTTGAGCTGCAGTTCAGCTGAGACCCATTCTGGATGAGGACTCAGAGGCTTCCAGTCTGAGGAAACAGGATCAGCTGAGGAACCGGCAAGGTGAGGTGGCTGTGGCTTGTTCTGCTTCTCTGATCTTCCAGTTCACCCCAATAACTGGCCTCAGGTTTGATTTTATTAATAAGACTCTTTAGGATTCATGCTACATAGTTGGTTATTATTTCTTTCATGGTAATGAACATTTATAAAGACTTTAATTTGTCATGGTAGAAATACAAGAAATGTTTCTTTAAATATTTGTAATATATTTTCCTTTGTTTGAGTTAGAACTTTTCAATGAGACAATCATATTCTATAGGTTTGCTGAGGAAGATTTGAAAATACTCATCCTTTATTAAATGTAGATGACAACACACAAAAAAAAATAGCTTCAACAGAAATGAATACATAGTACACATTAGACTGTGGCAAATTAGCGTTGTGTACTAGTTAAATCTTTCAGTAGAAAATTACTCTTAAATTGATTTAGAAGAAAAATACGCAGAGATGGGAGTTTAATGGTCAAACTGCCAACCATTTTATAAAGCCTTTATGGCAATATCACAAAAATCATCCCAGAATAAACTAATCAAATAATGAGAACAATAGAAATACTAGTAATAACAATAGAAAGATCGAGAAAATAGTAAACATATGCATATCAGTAAGTAAATATATGTGGAGAATTACATTACATTAGGAAGTCTACATTGTATTTCTTGTGTTTCCATTTGTGATTCTACTAATCTGTACTTATTCTAGGCGAAAATTGTTTTTATTTTCAGTTCCACAAAATGTTACAGATTCTAGAACACATAACTTCTAAATAATAAAACTGTAACAAAGCCTGAAGAAAATTCAAGTGGGTGTACGTACTTATGTAGTACGTGTTATACTATACGCTTGTTACATGTTTTTAAATTAGTACTTGTTGACTAATATTAAAAACACACTGACTGAGCCACCAATTTGGCCCAATGGGTAAAAAGCATTGGCCACATAAACTTGATCATTCAAATTTGATCCTTGGAACATACTATGGAGTACATATGTCTTTTACATCTTACACACATAAATTATAAAATTATAAAAATACATTGATTATGCTTATAGAATAATTTATAGTTACATATTTTGCATGTGTTCTGTGATATGTTATATGTACAGAGCATGTGTGTATTTGTGTGCAATTTTCATCATCTTGTGAGAAAGTAGACCTCTTAAAAGAGTGTTAACTTAAAAAAATCTTGATGGAAAAAAATGTTTTAATTGGAAAATAGCCAAAGATATATACCTAAAACTGAAAGATTACGTGTGAGAAATTGGAATCAATATCTATAACCCAAGTGAACTTTTTTCTATTACATAGCTTTAGCATATAAATGAAACTTTTACCCTGAACTGTAAATATTCAAATAGATAAGAAGATAAATGCCATAAAGAACTCAGTGAAAAAAATGAACAGTATGTCATTTACTGTTGAATTTGCAAATAGTCATAATTTTAGTAACGTTGAAAGTATGGTGACTCACTTTGACATAACATTGATGTAAGGAGATATCGGTAAATATACTTGGAGTTCAGTGAGCAACAGGAACTGCCACTTCAAATATATATTTTTTGATTTGCTCAGCAATTCTATTAATAGAGATTTATCAGGAAAGTGGTGAAATATCTTTGTACAAGGAAAGAAACTAAACTATTGCTCATAACAGAAATAGGATACTAGCTTAAACATTCATTTATAGGGAATCTGAATTTTTCAGCACAGAACCAAATGATGTCTATATATTTCCAAAACTATCATAATAGATTTTGGCTAGAAGGAAACTTGCTGCAAACAGCAAGAAATATAGTTGTGTTAGATATATTTATAAATATATGTGTTTCATATGTGTGTGGTGTGTATGCATTTGCATGCTTGTGTATAAAATCAGTTTGTTAACAATGATTAGTTAGTGATAATGGACGACTCAAATAAGTTTCTACTCTCAGAACATATAACCCACAAGCAAAGTTCAACAATAAAAACTAAGCACATGTATTACAGGCAAAACACACACACACACAAACACATACACACACACACACACACACACACACACACACCATTAATTCCTAGGTCAAATGGAATGATGAGCATTTTAAGTGAGTTGTGCATCAGATATTGGACAAAGATATAAATATGCATAAGAGGCTGTTGAGAGAGGACCTGGAACTACACTTTTAAAAAGGAGAGGGGACAGACAGCAAGGGTGAGAACTCCAGCCCAGAATCAGCAGGCTGGCTGGAGAGGGAAACAGGCCAGTGGAATGGAGGGATATTCTGATACTGACAGTCAGAAAGTCTTGATATCCGTGAGCCTGAAACAAACAAGAAATGGAATTTTAATTTGGGTACAATGTATGAATGAAGGAGGAATTAATTTTATAAGTACATAAAGAGAAAAAAAATAAAAATGGATTTTGTCTTAGACAATGCCTTGCTTAAAAAATAAAATTTCAGCTATACAACTGTCTGCTTCATCTTTGGAAAACAAGCGACACAATTTGGCTTCCCCAGGAACTTAATTTAACAGAGATTCACAGGCCCATTGAATCAGAGATAATCGTCAAGCTTTCTTAGCAGAAATCTTCCATTAAGGTCCCAGTGATTATGTTTATTAGTATTTGAGGTCTGATTTGTGATTCGGTAAAGGATGCTAGTGCCGTGTAATGTCATGCATTTTAACAGCTGTGTTATGCCCAAGCGTTTGAGGAAGACTGTATGCAGAGTCTCTTCATTACAGAGATTCCCTAAACACAATAGATGGTAGTGAGCGATTTTATTTTAAGGGAATTCACAGAAATAAGTGTTGCTGTATCATCAATTCTATGTTCTTCATGTTGGTGTCTCTTCTTATTAATGCTGCTAAGTAAATTTTAGTCATAGTATTTTTAGAAGTGGTTATTTTGTCAAGATAACAAGAGTCTTGACTGTGGTTTGTTGTATAAGTAAATTCTCACTGAATTTTAGTTAATGTTTAAGGCAATTGATAAAGGTCCTACGAAGTGTCTGTTTTGGTGTTCCCAAATAAATGATGAACATTTTATAGCATTTGATTTTTAAATTATTGGACTCTAGATTTAAATTAATTTCTAAATTAAAAAGTAAAGGAAATAATAGTAGAATTTTTTTTAAAATTCTCCACTAGGTTAGTACAGAAGTTTTTTAATTTTTAAGATTTAATTAATGCAGTAAAACAGTATTTCCTTACATAAAAACACATTTTCTAATACCCCAGGGTTTAGGGTAGTACTTAGGCTTTATTCAGGGTGAAACTTTCACAGATTTATTTACATTATATTTTCCTTCAAGGGCTGTTTTATGGATTCGGTGTTGAATAATCCCTAAAACCTAAATTAATGTTGACCCCTGCCTTGAAAAGAATACTAACTGGTTTCATAAACTTTTGGACCAGCAATAACAAACAGAAATGAAATGGGAGCTCCATGTGTGTCCACGCATAGAATACTGCATGTTTGTGTAGTCACATTTAAGACAGCATAGATGGGTATAGTTGCAAACTCCTTTAATCCCAACAATCAGGAGGTTGAGTCAGGAAAATCAGAAACTCTAAGCCAACTTAGAGCACATAGTGACTTCCAGACTTGCTGAGGCTAAAACCGAAGGGTGTGAATTTATCTTATTTTATTTGTTAATTTTTTTACACAATACATTTTGATCACGTTTTCCCCCCATTCAAGTGTTCTCAGATTTTACTCACTTCTCTCTATTCCCAGCCTCATGTTCTTCCTCTCTCCATCTTGCTTTCATCCCACCCCCATCCTTGCCTGCTTTTCCTCTCTCTCTCTCTCAAAACAAACAAACAAAAAAAAAACCAAACAAACAAAAAACACCTCTTACCAGGACAATATTTGCAACTGATACCTGCTGGGAAAGGATCAGTTTTCTCCAGTGGAGTGTCAATGGCTGTTAGCAACCACACTTCAGGGCAGGTGAGATGTCCTGGAGTATTTGCCAATTCAAAGGACTAATGAACTTCTTTGTTTTATGTGTGTGTGTGTGTGTGTGTGTGTGTGTGTGTGTGTGTGTGTATGTGTGTGTGTGTGTGTGTGTGGTGTGGTGTGTCGGGGCACATTTGTTTCCTATTGTTTTGTTTTGGCATTTTTATCTTACTGTGTTTTGTGAATTTATTTGAACAGTACATTTGACTTTGCCCAGTACATGCAGAATATAGATGCAACCATGAACTGAATGCATCTTTTTAGTGAGCTGGCCTCGAGTTAGTTGCCAGTTCTGTGAGATTGAAAAACAACCCACTGAGCCACCTTGCTTGCTTTTACAATTGATTTTACAATTTTCCGTTTTTGAAGGAGCTCTGGTTCTATATGGCAAATCCGTCTATGTAGTCAAGAGCCTCGCATGACTGTTTTCAGTTTCTTATTTCGCTCTCATTTTTCTCTCAGGCATATTATTTCAAACACAGATTAGAAGAGATAGAGTTCTTCTATCTTGACTCTAAAGTATTTCTCTCCCTCCCTCTCCATTTCTTTCTATGTCTCCCTTTCTCTACAGTCCTCCTCATTTCTCCTTTCCTTTCCATTATCCTTCTCTTTCCTCTGTTCATCCCTTCTCTTTTCTCCACCCCTTCTCTTCTTTCTGTTCACAGTCATCGTTGTGTTAGAGACGGGATCTCACTCTCTAGTTCAGGCTGGACTTAAAACTCTCCTGCTTCTACCAGTTGAATGTAAGGATTATAGGTCTGCTTCACCATTCCCAGCTTTCTTTTTATTGGCAGCTCGAACTCTACCTATCTTCAAGGTCCAGACTGACTAGTGTATGTTTTGTAGATTCAACTTAGACTCCACAAGACCAAATTAGTTGCCTCTCAAATAATGCTGTTTCCGCAGCATGGTGTTGATGTCTTTCATATTCTGTACTGCTAGATTAGTTTGGACTTCATAGGACGGTCTTCTTTCTCTCTTCCCTTGATGGCCTATAGAAATTCTGACTAACTACTATGTTTTTTCATTTGACAACCTGTCACCAAGAAGAAGACATGCATTAGAAATGTTCTTAGTAAATATTTCTGTTTACTAAGGAGACTTTTCTCTACCCGAGAAATTTTTTCTTGTCTACTTAACTTTATAGGAAGGGCTCATGAATCTTGACAGATTCCTGAGTCTCTTTAAGTTTTGTGAGCTTCCTGAATCTTATGGGTCTACTTCTTCCCTCCAAGATAGAATGTTTCCATTGGAGGAAATAGCTACACAGTGAGAAACAATAGTGTGGGGATACTGTAGGAGTTCCTTTGATAGAGATACTGGGTTGAGACAGACCTTTATTGCAGTGTTGAAGAGAACCTGCCATTCTTTGTTGTTTTGAGGAAGACATGTTGACGGAGCAGGATGCAGAGGATGCTGATGAGTAGGATGAGTGAAATCTCAAGAATGACTGGCAATTTTGCTGCATTTGGAGCTTGCTGGATGATGGAAGGTTTTAATGAACAGGCTTGACAGAAACGCTAGCAGAGGCTGTGAAAACAAGACAGAGGAAGAGAAATTTTGAAGTTAGAAAGATCGAGGATTTCAGAAGATGCCCAGTGAAATGTGAGTGAGAGTACTTTTATCTGGAGATCAGAAGAAAATTTTTAAGTGTACAACTTTGAAAGTCCCTGGTGCAAATATCTCTTAAATTTGTGTGAAACCCCTTTAGACATAAAAGAGACAAGCTCACTGGAGTCACTGGGGGTTGTATTTTACCTCTGAATTAACAAATCACGTAGACTGTGGCTCACACAGCAAACACTTACCTCTAAGAGTTGCATAGTTTGTGCAGTTGAAGATCAAGCTACAGTGAAAATTAAGTTTTGGAAAGAAGCCACATTCTAGTGTGTAGACTGAAGTGTGTGTGTGTGTGTGTGTGTGTGTGTGTGAGAGAGAGAGAGAGAGAGAGAGAGAGAGAGAGAGAGAGAGAGAGAGAGAGAGCATGCGTTCAGACACATACACATGTGTGCATACTAATTTGGCAAAGACAAGCAGCTCCAGTCTCACAGAGGCACTAAGTATCCCAACAGGGTACACCGTTAGAACCTCATCTAATTCTAATTACTTACAGATGCCCACGCATCCCAATAGTGTGGCAGATGCCCACACATCCCAATAGTGTGACATTGAAGTTCAGGGTATAAACTGTGGAATCAGAGGGAAAGAAGCATTTAATTTATAACAGTTGACGTTTAGAATTTTGTCAGTGGAAAAGCACCCAAAGAATCAAACCCAGAGGAAAGTCCATGGCTATTTGACCCTTCTCCCCAAAACATTTCAGTGGCTTCCTATTGAAAGAAAGAAAATAGGAAGATGGAGAGAAGGGATGCAAATTGCTATCTTCTGGCAATAGCAATAGCATTGATGAAATCACAATAGCAACATTTGCCTGCATTGAACTTGCACTGAAGCTGTTTTATAAGGGAGGGACTCTGAGGACCCTACCCCTCCCTGCTAAATATTGGCTTCCCATGGATTTGATTCCTTGTCTTTAGTTGTGTTTCTATTGGGAAAGCCTCCAGACTCCATTGCATAATTAAAAAACCCATGATCACACCTGTGGTCCTGCCTAAAGCCCCTGAGTCACTAAACAAAGACATGACCATGGCAAAGAGACTTTTAGGGAGCAGGGGCAGTTAACAGATGTGGGATGCAGTTGAGTGAGAGCAGGGGGTGGGAGTAATCACAATGCACTATATGCATGTGTGGAACAAAGAACAAATTTAGTTAACTTTAAAAAATGCAGTTATTAGTGGCTACAGTAAAGGAAAGTGATAGGTGGGGAAAGAGAGAAGAACACGAGAAAGACACCTAGGCAATGAAATTAGTCAGTGCATTTCTCTATGGAAGGGGTGTATGCAGACCTACACCAATATGAAAACTGAGCTATCATGTGACTCCGAGAACAGGTGATGTCATTGATGTTTCTTAGGTGTTTCGCCAGCTGCCTCAATTTCCTCATTCCTGTCCAGAAACAAATAAGATAGGAAATTCAAAAATATATCCCCTGACATTGTCCACTCTCTCTACTCTCCTTTTGATTGTCTCTTTTCTCACGTAGACACTTGTTGAAGATCTAGCCTTCAAACGGTTTTTCTTCTTTGCTCTTTCTATCTTCTCACAGGACATTCAACTTCCTTTTGTGTGTTAATTAAAATGTGCAAGAATGATCAATTTGTGGTTTATCAGGACAGTCATGTGACTGATGAAATGACTCTGCTATAAAAGCCTCTGCTAGATCTTAGTGGTAAACTGTGTTCCAGGTTTTCATATACTGTGGAGAATGGTGGACTACAAGGAGTTAATGACATTTATGGACAACTGACTGTATTTCATAAACATTTCTTGAGATTTTATATGGTATGTGTCATTTAAATCTTACAACAATCTATTTAGTCAGCTTTTATTCTTTTTTTTCATAGACAATGAAGCTAAGTAATTCAATTAATTGGATACATTTAAGTAGCTTTGAAGGCAAGGTTTAAACCCAAGTAACCTTTGAAAAGCCCAAGTTCTAGCTTTCAAGTTTTACCTGCTTAGGAATGAGAACATAATGGGGATGCATTAACTACCAGTGCACAAACACCAGGTGGTTGTTGATGTTGTCCTACTATGTCCTTCTAAATGCTAAAATCATTTTGCCCTCATACCTGACACCAGAGCTCTACCAAACACCTTCAAACAGTAATCGAGCAGATTCAGCAGCCATTCTAGTAATAGCATTTGCTAGATGTGTGTAAGATGAATTAGGTCTTATTAATAAAAAGTAAGATGAATTAGGTCTTATTAATAAAAAACCTGGCTGGGCGGTGGTGAAGCACGCCTTTAATCCCAGCACTTGGGAGGCAGAGGCAGGCAGATCTCTGTGAGTTTGAGGCCAGCCTGGGCTACAGAATGAGTTCCAGGAAAGGCACCAAGACTACACAGAGAAACCCTGTCTCGAAAAACCAAAATAATAATAATAATAATAATAATAATAATAATAATAATAAAATTTAAAAAAACATGGAACCAGATATTGGGGTAAAAACTGAGAGATCAGAGGAATAGGACAAGTCACAGCCAACTTCACCTTACCAACTCCTCAGCTTCCAAAGAGACCTACTTCCTGTATACCCATGCCTATATGCCTTTCTGTTTTGACATTTCATTTCCTCTCTCCACCTAGCTACATCACTTCCTGTCTGTACAAACCTCAAGACCTTTATGGTTAGTGCTGGGATTAAAGGCATGTGTCACCATGCCTGGCTCTGTTCCCAGATGGATCTCTGCCTCCCAAATGCTAAGATTAAAGGTGTGTGCTACCGTTGCCCAACTTCTATGTTTAATATAGTGGCTGGCTTTTTCCTCTGATCCTCAGATAACCTTTATTAGGGTGCACAATATATTAAGGGACACAATATATCACCACAGATGTGACCACCAGGCAGTGGTCCAGTCACTCTCCTTTCATTTCACCTTATTTTACCAATAGCTCCATGGAGAAGGCAACTCACAGGGGAACTTCATCAACTAGGGACCTGAACAGAGGTCTTCCTCCTCATGCTGCAAATACTTTCCTAAAACCTCTTCCCAGCTCCATCAGTAAAGGTTGACTTTCTAAGATGTACTTTATTATATTCACAAAATTAGATAAAGGACAAATCATTAATATTCCCATATACAGTATAGAAAATAAAACTGGAAGACCTAGAGCTTGCCTGCAAGACTAATGTCCTGAATTCTGTCAGTCTCGCCCATAGTAGACAAAAAAAATTGATTTACAAATACCCTATGACATCACACAACACACACGCCCACATGCATCCATTCAAATGCATGCATGCATACATGCACCCTTCCAACTCTTGCACACTCATCGTGTACACACACAATAATAATGAATAATAAATTGAATAAATAAATAATATTGAAAAAGTTTCAGAGACAGGCACTATCTGACTCACATGATCCACTCATCACCACAAACACAGGCCAAAGGTTTAAAGGGATCAATTTAACAATGTCTAGGAGGACTTTTATTTTTATATCAACTGAAAATTTCTGTGATAAAAATTTGGGAATATCTTATATAGGAATATTTTAATAATTATATTATTAAATTGAAATTATTTTAAGTGTTTAATGATTTAATGGTATGGAAACATGGCTTATGTGGGGATATTTTCTCATTTGTAAGGATTTTTCACCATCAACATACAAAATTTATGTTGTTGAATTGTGCGGTAGTTAAATTACATTGTTCATGAGAGTCATATTGTAAGATCTTTTCTAGGACCTGCAAGCTTATAAAAGCATTCTATGCTTTCTGCAACAAAAGTTAGCATGTTTTTCAATTGCTAGAAATAAATGTAGCTTAGTTATGTGTGATCAAGCGAAAGAAACACAAATAACTCATTTAAAAAAGAGTTGTCTTATTTATTTAATCAATAGTAGCTTGTTACAATTTCTTGATTCCTATATTTCCTTTCTAATGCCCTTCTGGGGCCTGGAAGATGGTTCTGTCAGTAGAAAATGCTTGTTGCACAGGCATGAGAATGTGAGCTGGGATCCAGAGCACATACATGAAAAGCTGTTCATGGCTGAGCACATGTGTAATTTCAGTGTTGGGGAGACAGGACAATCCCTGAAGTTCACTGACTCTGAGCACCAGGTTCACCCCCCAAAAAGTAAAAGGTGAAAGCTCTGGCCTATATGTGCACATGTACACATGTTCAGAGGCAGCCTTATACACATTCCCATAAACAACCACAGATATAAGTACATACACATTACACATATGTACACACACACACACACACAGAGAGAGAGAGAGAGAGAGAGAGAGAGAGAGAGAGAGAGAGACAGAGAGAGACAGAGAGAGAGACAGAGAGAGAGACAGAGAGAGAGAGACTAAATAGGTTAAAAGTAATTAACACCTTTAAAATAAACATCCTCTACTCTTCCCTCCGTAGGCATAAGAACAGCAAGAAATTATGTAAACAAACTTACAAAGGGAGCTTGGCATAAACCATGATGTAACCGTTTTTGTCTAGTAGGTCCCAATTAGTGAAATTTCTTCCTCTAACTCTATAACCATTGAAGAACATAAATCTTTATTAGGTAACAAGGTTTTCAGTCTTATTAGATCAGTAAGTCTCAGATACAGGTTTAGAATCTTAGATTCCAAATATTACTCTGCTGATAAAGTAAAATTCATTATCATTCACATGCAAGTGTATATATATATATACATACATATATATATACATACATACATATATATATACATATATATACATATGTGTGTGTGTGCAATATAACTTCTTCTTGCATTGTTCGGAATAGAAAGTTAGTTTTTAGTAACATCAGCATAGAAGTTACTTCTCTTAATACATGTCTCTGTATTCAGTTATTCTTAACATATTTGTTCCAGTATTCACGTATGTACTGTTACAGTATTCACATGTATTCAGGGTCCACATACCGTATATAATTTGTTTAAAAATAATGTTAGACTTTTCCTTGATTGATCATTCTAGCTTTATTTTAACTGAAGGGATAAATTTATCCAAACATAAACTCTTATTTCTTTAATTTTTAAAGACTTACTTATATGTAGGTTTATTTTGCTTTCACATACATAAAATTCATCCTGTTGGTGCCTGGTGCCTGTGGAGATCAGAACAGTGCTGTAGATTTTCTAAAACAGAGTTACCAAGAGATGTGAGCTACCATGCGGGTGCCGGGAACCACACCTGGGTCCTTTGTAAGAGTAGTCGGTGATCCAAAACATGGAGCCTCCTCCTGTCCCAGTCATATCTGAGTGTCTAGTTAATGCAGGCATTGATCAGGCAGGTGCTACAAAATAATTCCATAAAAAGACAGCCTTGTTCTGTCAGAAAGACATTGAGGTGTAATGGAGACAGATGCAGGAGAACACCTATAGCATTCAGGAAACTTTTTTAAGTAGTTCTTTTGAGTTTTCAGCACAAATGTTCTAGAAAACTTTTCTAATTACAAATATCTATTTTCCCTGGTTGGTCATTTCCTTCTTCAGAGTAATCCAGTATGTGTGTAGTCTGAGCTAAGAGTCATTTGGGGGTGAGGCATAAATATAACAAACAATTTTTCTTATAAATTAGTTTTTCAATATTTTAGTATACTTTTATGTAACACTATACAATGTAACATTTAGTAAATTGGAACCACATTAAGGTTTTAATAAATTGGAACCACATTAAGGTCTTAAGAAAGATTTCCAATAATATGTCATTTAAACTGATTTTATTTTTAATGAGAATGAGCCATTTAAAGAGAGAAAAAGGACATTTCATTTTTACATTGACATCATTACACAATTAAAATACATCCTTTAATTAAAACTTAAACACTCAAGAGATTCCATTTTTTTTTCTAATAAGCCAAGTACTTATCTCTTTAAGCATTACATGGTTACAGGTCATTTCAATAATAAAAAGATTCCAGATTAATAATAGATGTGAACTTGAGATCAAGATTTTAACTTTCACATAAAGTAATGTGTGCCACTAGAGGTAAGGGAGGTCAAGGTCAAAAGGTAGAACACCATTTCTTCTCAAGTGTCTGATGTTTATCTAGAAATTGATATTTTTTCATCTTGTGCAGTAAAGCACAGCAGGGAATCACTCAGGAGAGGGATAATTGGATCCTGTTTTAATAGGTTAAATTATTTTCTGCATATCTCCAAATAAGTGTCCAAGAGAATCCTTAATTCGTTACTCAGAGAAGAATTCATGACCTGGCTCATAAACCTGCTTGATCTAAATCAAGTGAATCAAATAAAAACATAGAGATATCTGCTCTTCAGAAACAAAATTTTTTGTTGGGGGCATTATAAACAGAAAGGCTTACCTTCCAACAAAATCTGTGTGAATGCTGAGATCATGCCTCTCCTTGGTGAACCAAGCCAAGTTACTTTCTGGGGTTGTGAGTTACGTGTAAACATGAGTCTACTTATGTGTGAGTCCTTCCCACCCAACTCAGTCTCAGTGTCTCTTTTGGAAGCTCTTTGCTGTATCCTTTACAATTCAATGATGACATTGGAGAGACCATAGCCGCAGGTCTGGAAGAGACACCAACAAGCCTAGGTTCTTCTTATGAACATTACAATTTAACTAAAATGATATTTTTTTTAATGAAGCTACCCACTAAATTATTTCTATTTGTGGTGCATACACGTTTTCCTTCCCAGCAACAGTTTGAGATTAATACTATTTTATATGATTTTTTATGGGAAATTAAGTCACTGAACTAGCCCAGGATTTTATATCTGGACTTTTGTCAGAGTTTACATTCAAACACCTGTCTATTGACTTGAAAGTTCATTTTTGTAACTACATCTTATGCACTAATATCAGCACTAAATTGCATGACCTGAAATCATAGCCAATAGATGTCACATTATATCTTCAACCGATTTTCTTGCTGCAAACTACTGAATAAGTTTAGTTCTCATTTTTGGGGACCCTGCTTGCTCAAACAATTATATAATATAGCAGTGGGAATTGTAGAATGGGGTCATGAAGTTGCCTAAGGAAACTAGTGATGGAAAATATGAAATAGAAATCCAATTAGGAGAAGCAGAAACCAACAGCTATACAGTGAGGGTAATCTTGAGCAGAAAGTAAGATTGCTAAAGGGAATACATATTTAATTTTGACTGACAGCTTTTTATGCAAAGTAAAAATTAATCATCTGCTCATGAAGAAAAATTCTCAATATGATATATACCATATTATATACCATCTGGATATATATATGTATATATATAATAAAATTAGTCACATATATACATATGTAGATAGATATATCAGAGTTGCCAAGTTTCATTTATTCTAAAAACTATCTAAAGCTAAATTGAATGGATTGTACTATTATTTGGTCACATCATTAGCCAAGATGTCAGTTAAATCTATTACATAAAGTATCTCAAGTTTTAAAAAGAAATTAGGAATCACCTGCTCTGACTGTTAATATTTAGTTGATAAAAATTTCAGCACTTTAAAAATTTCTTGTCAATTTGACATGGCTAGACACACATCATTGAAAGGTAACAGTTTTTTATGAGACTGTAAATCTGCTCTGACATTTATATAGCTTTTTGGTACCAGCAGTCAACCTAACAGTTATAACCACAAACTGATTGTCAGAAAAAGTGAATGATCCTTACACATTTAGAACTGACCAAGGAAACAGAAATGTGTGTGAAAGAAGGTATGTTTTAAATTGTCCAAACTATTTTTATGAGTCATGTTAATAATTTTAACAATAATATAGACAATTAATCACTTGATATTTTTTCCATAATATTATCTTATGTTTAGGAATATAATTATAGAAATATAAACATTTCCCTGCTCTATTCTTTATTTACTTTATGGATTCATCGATATAAAATATTAATATTTTAAAGCATTTTATTTTATAATCAATACTTATGTGATAAGAACAAAAAATGAGTGATAATTGTGTATGAACATTTATTTTTGTGTTAGTAATATGTTCCTGTGTAAACTGGAACACTTACTGGCTTACAACAACATTAATTACTTCAGAAAATTGACAGGTAGGAGTTCAGTGTAGTTTAGGGAGGCCCTCTGTCTTAAGTCTCACACAAAGCTGCAATCAAAGAACCAGAGGGGGCGGACATCATCTTAGTCTTCAGGAATTTTGAGGATAAGAAGAGGGTCTTCTGTTCCATTAGCCTGAGCCTGGTATGTTTAGGCTTTGGGCTCAGCATTGGTGTAAGACATTAGTTTCTGGAGTCAAGGAATTGTGAGAGAAGGGGAGACAAGTGAGACAAGAGGGAGAATTTTTTTTAATCTATCTCAGAAGAGAGATCCCATAAGTTTTGTATGAGGTTCAGCCAAAGAGAGGGAATTCAACAAGAGCTTAAAAATCAAGAGGGAGTATTTCTAAAAAATATTCTTTTCACAATTTCCAAATAAAAATAATTGTTTTGAAATTGTCATACAAGAGTACTATATTACATTATTTCCAACTCTTTCTTCTAGTTCCCCTCTAGCTCTTCTTTTGTTCCCCTACTCTCTCCCCAAATCATGGCTTATCTTCAATTATTATTGTTTTATACACACACACACACACACACACACACACACACACACACACACACATACACACACACAAACACACCACACACACACACACACACACACACACACACACACACTCTTACACGCTGAGTCCAGTTAGTGTTGCTTGGGTGTGTATGTATTTAGGGGTCACTACTACTTGGAATCTGATAACCCATCAGGGCATTGTCTCTGGAAAAGTCTGTACTCCCAATCTCAGCAGCCATTAATGGCCTATAGCCCTTCATCCAGGGGTAGGGAATGGGTGCTTGTGAGATTTCCCACATCTACACTAGCATGTCAACTGGTGATACCTTGTCTTCTTTGGAACACACCATCTCTTAGCAGACATCCTGCTCCTCTGCTGTGACCATCTTTCTGTTCCTTTTTCGGTGATGTTCCTTGAACCTTAAGGATAGGGTTGTGTTATTGATGTATGGGTTGATGTTGACCACCTGATGGTCAGTTTTTCTCTGCATTTGACCAGTTTTGTATTTCTGTAATGGATCCTAGAAGAGAGACTTCTACAGCCACTATCATAAACCAGTACATTTCCTAATTGCATTCTTAATGCTTATCTTTATAACCACAAAAGTGTAGCTTTCATCCTTCATCAAAGACGCTTCATGCTCCAGCAGAGACCCAAAGATGATCTTAGTAGTATCGTAAATTAAGTCCTCCTTCCTTCTTCCCTCCCTCTCTCTTTCTCCTCTTCTTATTGAATTCTCCCTAAGTCCTATCCTATTGTGATTAAAGTTTGCTTTCAGCTTTTATTCAGCTATATATTGTTACCAATTCACTCTTATATTATATGAAAGTCCCTGTCAATGTAGCCTGAATAATAAAGTAAATTTCCTTACCTCCCCCTAATGAGTTCACAGTGGAGGTGTTTAACTTTGGGGAGAATCTGTTGGTATGATTCACTGAAGATTGGTGACTAATTCTAGTAATGAAATCACGGCATTGTTGCTAAGAGTTCACAGCCTTAGAGTACAAAAGAAGATGTATCATGAGAAAATTATTATTGCCCACAAATACAGTGTAGTTGAAGACTAGATAGTTATAATTTTCCTTGGTTATGATAAAAGATAAATTAGATAAGAAACTTTAGACTCACAAAAACAGGATAGATAAAATATTTTCTTTAATTTTGCCAAATACAAATAGACTAGATATTGTAACTGTAATTTTTCTTGATAACTGTTCTATTATATATAATTTCACTATATTAAAGTTAAAAACCTTCCTTTTTGATTAGATAGAAAAGGGGAAGTGCTGTGGAATATTGTTCTGTATGCTATGAATATGTGTTGCTCTGATTGGTTGATAAATAAAACGTTGATTAGTAGTCAGGCAGGAAGTACAGGCAGGGTGAGAAGACAAGGAGAATTCTGGGAAGAGGAAGGCTGAGTCAGGTGTCGTCAGCCAGACAGAGAGGAAGCAAGATGACAAGGCAGAACTGAGAAAAGGTACCAAGCCACGTGGCTAAACAAAAATAAGAATTATGGGTTAATTTAGTGTAAGAGCTAGTCAGTAATAAGCCTGAGCTAATAGCCATATATTTCTTAATTAATATTAAATCTCTGTATGTTTATTTGGATCTGAGCAGCTGCAGGACTTAGTGGGAGAGATTTGTCCAGACTGCAGGGCCTGGACAGGACTAGAGAAACATCCAACTACAATACAGTTTCACAGAGTTCTCTAGAAAAGCCCATGTTTTTGCTAGAGTGGTGGCTCAGAAGTTAAGAACAGTAGCACTCTTGCAGAGGAGTGCTTGGGTTCCATTCCCATAACCCATATAAGGCCACTCACAACTAACCAATAACTCCCAGTTCAGGTGATCTGATGACCTTTTATCACCTCTGTGGACACCTACACTCACACATACACACCTTCCTCATACACGTGTGTGCATAATTACAAATAAAATCTTCTTTTTTTTTTAAGGAAATTTTGTATTGTGTATAAGAATGGCTATTCAGAGCAGAACATCCCATCCATCCACAGCCAGGAATTTTTTTTATTTTGTAAGAAAAAGTTATTTATTGGGAACCTGTAAAATATAATTATTTAAAACTGTATGTTAAAGGAGTTAGAATATGCATGGAGAGAAACAAATTTGCTAATATAAGGTAATATAAACATGAAAACAAGTGACATGGAAATTCAGTAGATGGGGAGGCCATTCTTGCCAGGTGGTTTTAGGTATGTTTACTTGGAATCTAAGGTATTCTTACAAGTGTTTTGAATTCAGGACAAGGTTATTGTGCCTTATGTTTTTCTAATTCCCTTTATTTCTATATCATAATTCACAGACTTCTCACTATCTACTTTTCATAGTAAAAGGGATCTAATAGGCAAATTTAAGAACTTCGTTCTGTAGAGATGACTCAGTATTGCTTGGGTAGATCTATTGTCTCATAAGAGTTGTTAAAAGAAGAAAGCAAATAGAGTTCATGTGGTGATAATTTATTTGTGCACCCCAATAAAGCTTATCTGGAGATCAAAGGAAAAAGCCAGCTACTATATTAAACATAGAAGTCAGGTGTGGTGGCATATGCCTTTAATTCCCAGCACTAGTTAACCATAGAGGTGTAGAGGTCTGTACAGACAGACAGGAAGTGATAGAGCTGGGCAGAAAGAAGAAGTGATGTAGCTGGGCAGAGAGAGGAAGTGAGGTGGCAGGGCACAGAGAGGATATAGGTGTGAGTATACAGGAAGTAGCTCTCTCTTTGGCTGAGGGTTTCCTAGAGATAAGAATATGGCTGGCTTCTTCCTGCTTCTCTGATCTCTCAGTTTTCACCCCAATATGTGTCTCTGGGTATTTTATTAATAAGACCATTTAGCAATTCATCTTACAAGTTAGAAATGGATACCTTTTCAAGATTGAAGTTGGAGATATAAACCAAGGAATGCAGATGGTATCAGGGAGCAGGGGATGGCAAAAAAATTATTCTGTTCTGAATTCTTAAAAAGGGATACTTTTGAATTTTGGTCATCTATCCTCCAAAACTATAAACCATACTCTCACTCTACGTAGTAATTTTACCCAAGTGACATGCAGTGAAGTTATGCAAAGTGAAGACACCTCAGCTCTCTCCTTAGAGTCTGTTAATGTTGTATTGTACAAGTGAGAACCATCTGTTTCCCTTTCTGGCTTATTTTAAGCAACAGGATTCCAACTTCCTTGCCATAGCACTACTCTAAACAGAAGGCGGGTAGTTCAGAAGTCTTATCAGCCTGTGTGGCTCTGTTAAACATTGTCAATTACAATTTGGAAGCAGCTATACCAACTGTTTCTTATAAACTAATGATGATATCAGTTACATTTGAGAATGATAATTGATTCAAAACATGTTTGAAAAATATTAAGGATAGAGACGATCTAAGTAGAAAATATTTCAAATTAATCTCCCTAAATCGCATCATAGCAATGAACTTTGAAGCTTCATTTCTTATTTACTTGGATGAATAGAAGAAAACAAGATTGCCTGTAGCAAATACCATGACTATAGAAATTCCATCACTGATGTTAAATCTCCATATCATTCTTTGTTCTAAGGCTCTAACACTGTGCTACAGCCCCAGTTAACTTAATAGCAAAGAACAAAAATTCCCATTTATTTCATAGTTTCTAAAATTGTGCTATTAATACAGCAATCATTAATAGCATCAAATTATAACAGCTCTTCAAAAGAGAAGTGGAGACATCAAATGTCCTGCTGTTGTTTATTACAATAAAAACTTATCACTTTTAAATCTGAAATAAGAAGTGGGACTATAAATTCACCTCTGGTGATGTGGGTTTCGATTAGTTTTTCATAAAGAAAATAGCAATAGAATTGGATTTTTTCCCCACATGCCTTAGAATCAAATTTAACTTCCTTCTGAAAATTTGGCATAGATTTTTGGATGGTGCCCAAATTTTCCACCTCACCATCTAGCTCTATACAATTTTTTCTGTGGCTGTAAGTTTTTAAATGAAGCTGTGAGTATGTAATACTTAATATGTAGCTGAAAAACATCTCTCATGGCTAACTTTTCTGAAAACGTGAATTTTGTGTGTTAGAAAATACACAGCCAGGTGGTGGTGGCACACGCCTTTAATCCCAGCACTCGGGAGGCAGAGGCAGGGAGATCTCTGTGAGTTCTAGGCCCACCTGGGCTACAAAGTGAGTTCCAGGAAAGGCTCAAAGATGCACAGAGAAACCCTGTCTTGAAAAAAGAAAGAGAGAAAATACACCTGTTCTATTGCCATGTTTTCATGATTTAAAAAAAACTGTTTTTTTTTTAATTGATATAAAATGTAGTAGAGGAGAAGTATAGTCAGATAAGTATTAAAATGGTTGTTATTAGGAACATATTTTTATTTGTAGCAGATATGTACATATAATTTTTCCTGTACTGTTTGCCCTGTTTTGTTTGAAGCTCATAAGAAATTCTGCCTTGTAGTTACATATGAATTAAGATGATCATTTATTTACGTATCACCCAGAAAAATGTAGTTATTTATATCTAGAAAATGATAGAAATATTTTATTTCAGATAGGTGTTCAGTTCCTAAAAGCAGCTAGTCACATCCCATCTGTGCTGAAAAGCTGAAAGAAATTAATTGGTCCGGCCATGCCAACACTCAGCTGCTTTTCTACTCTTGTGTCATCTAGGATCCAAACCTAGGGAACGGTGGCACTACCCAGAGTCAGCATGCTCCTCCCACACCAATTCAGTTAATCAAGACAATTCCCCTCAGGCCAGTCTGACCCAGATAATCCATCACTGAGACTCTTCCCATGTGATTCTAGATTGTATCAAACTGACAACTGAAACCATCTAACACGAGTGCTGTTTGGGCATTTCCCTTTCAGTTTATATAGCACATCTCAACACACTTAAAGCTGCCTGCATGGGCATTTAAACATGCCGTAAAATGTTGCAGAAAAATAGAAACAGAAGTATGTCTATATTCATGGATGGCATTTAACCAACAGGAAATAACTACTTTATTGAAAGATCATTGATGTGTTTTAGCCAGACTAGATACTATATATTTAAAAGCAAAACTGATGATGAGTTTCCAGACAATGACAAGGATAGAGAGGAGAAATAAAATAATTTTACAATTTTTGTACTTTCAAAAAACCAAATTCTAGAAATATTAGAAAAATTGGTGCCCAAGTTGATTCTATGTCAGGATTTATCTTTGTGCATTACACTGTTTGTTTACTTCAATGAGATATGGTTTATGTAATCCATGCAAAGAGCCTATTGTGATTTTCTCCATGTGCAAACTGTCTTGTCCCTCTGTTACTAATAATAAGACTTACTGTTATTTGATAATTTTCAACAAATTATCAATAGGTGATCTATCAAATGTTATATTGTTAGTGACCTTTATTAATTACTTCAATAAGCTCAAGACTTTCAAAATTAAATGTGTGGGTAGAGAATATTTAATATGTTTTATACAATTAATATTAAATATATTAATTACTATAACGAATAAATAATACTTCCTAAGTTAGAAACTAGGACAGAATTTATTTTATGTAAGTACTATCAATCCATTTTTCCATACCGATAAAGCTCAGAAGTACTAAAATCAGGATTGAATCTGTTTTGTAATCACAGAACTGTCTATTCTCACAAATATGCAAAATTTCCAGGAGATAAAGAATTGAAGGGCCTTTGCCATTTCCCCTTCTGACATATATCTGCTTACCAAAAATATCCTACTGTCAATTTTCCCCTCAAAAGTTCAGTTTATTTGGCAAATTGAAAGATAATGATGTTCTTCATGACTTGTTCATACAAACTAAACTTAATATACAACCAAAGTGAAAACCCACGGATATGGGGATAATGCATATTTTAAATTGATTCTAAGTATTAGTGCTGGTTCTTCTTTAACTGTAGAAGTTTATGGAAAACCATACTGAAAATTAATTTATCAAATTTTTTAACCTTAATTTGTATTGCTCTATGATAATAAAATGCTAAAAATACAAATATAAAAAAAAGACACTCAGATTATTTAGTCTTCACATGAATGGCAATGACAAATGTCTAAAATGATAATTATAAAGTGATACAGGAATAGAGTTAAGAGGTAAGCTCTGGGGAAGCCACAACTCAACCATTCTCATGGAAAGGGGGACTCAGGAAACACTGAGAGAAGATGACGGCTAGCTGAGCCTTCACAGGTGATGGATTTACACAGGACGCAGGAGTGCTTTCTTAGACAGGAGATTCTGTTGTGCAGAAGCATAGAGGCAAAGAAAAACACTTATCAAAATGCGGTAATAAGGGGTCGTCCACTGTGATAGAATGAACAATTTTTTTTCAGAAAAAGTAGTGAATGTGAATTGAGAAAAGCATCCCACAAACTCTATGGACAAAGAAGGTGCTGACCTCAGGCCTCCTTAACCAGTGACTCATGGGGCAGTATTGTATGCCTTGTATTGCATTTTTCATTTAATAACTCATAGTCACAGTGGCTACCCATGTATGTTAACTCCATCTGAACTCTTTTCTTTATAAGATAGATTTTTAAATTATCTTACTAATTGGTGGGTTCCCATAAGGCCCTTTCATGTATCCTTAGTTTTTGTTGAAACACTACCCATTACCTGCTCTTTTTTCCAACAACCCCACTTATGTTCCTGCTTAATCTTTTGATACCCAATATCTACCCTTACTTCTTTTCACATGTGTTCTACTATTCTTAATTTACTTTTTTTTGAGACAGAGTTTCTCTGTGTAGCTTTGGTGCCTGTCTGGGATCTCACTCTGTAGACCAGGCTGGCCTGGAACTCACAGAGATCAGCCTGTCTCTGCCTCCCAAGTACTGGGATTAAGGGCATGCACCACCACCATCCTGCTCCTAATTTAATTTTTAAAAGATTATTGGGGCTTCCATTTGACTTTTTATACCAGCTATCTTGTGGTCAGCCCTCCCCTCCAGCCCATATCCCCTTTCCAGCCCCAGTGTTACATTTCATGACATTACTTTTACTTAAAATTATCCTCCCTGCTAAAAGCCTTTTCCAAAAGTCCCCTTTCTACTCTCTTAGCTTTTGTTTGTGCTCCAATTGTATTTAAAATATTTAAAATACAAAGGAGAGAGAGAGAGAGAGAGAGAGAGAGAGAGAGAGAGAGAGAGAGAGAGAGAGAGAGCAAATGAAACCATGCCATTTGACAGACAGTATCACTCTCAGAAGACATGGGTTACAAAGTGAAAAATCAAAATCCAAAGCATAGATTTCTCTGTACCAGTTATTGATAAGGGAGGCCTCAAAGGTCTGCAAAACAACACAAGATATCACCATTATCCTCCATTGCCCAGCATAACTACATAGCAAGAACCTATTGCTGAAGACATCCCACTCTGGTTACAACACATAGAGAAATCATTCTCAAGGCAAATGGGGAATTTCCTCCCCACTGTCTGGCTTTCATACTGCCAGAAGGTGCTATGCAGGCTTCTGGGAAACAAAGAACATGCATACTGTAATACTTCTCTAACTTGGTAAATTATGCCTACTGGTGGGATGACTATTGTGAAATATTTAACTACTGCTTTCAAACTGGATTTGAAATCTTCTCCACTGAGCATAATCCCATGTCTATACTCCTGCTCAGAAGTCCATGACTATGGATGTCATATGTCTTAGTATGGTACCTATTCTTCTATTTTCCTAAATGGCTATACTGTCAAATTACCCTCTAAATATTGACCATAGAACTTGCCTGCTCTCAATGGTCAGTGAAGCTCCTTTTGGCCATGGACAGTAGTTAATGGAAAGATTAACAATTGGTCAATGTGCTGAGAATAAAAATATTCAGTGCTTACTCATTACTTGGACATCTATACTGACTTATTTACCACTTACAAACAGAGGGATGAGGAGACTGAGGAGTGCTGTGGCATGCTGTCTTCTGGACATAACATGGCTTTCAAAATTATGATTGAATAGTAGCAATGGTTACCTACACAAGACCTGTACAAAATTAATATGACAAAAATCCTGAAATAGATGAAGTAGATTATTTCCAGTCCCCACTCTTTATTATTGACAGTAGACATCTGCTATGGGAGTAATGATTGTTCTTTATTGATGAGATGGCCACAAGGAACTTTTCATTAGACAGCCCCATTGCCTTGCACATATGCACATAACTGATCAAACTTCTTGGATTATGGAAAGGAAAAAGGATATTAAGCTTGGAGGAGGACTTGTTAGGAGGAATATAGGGGAAGATGAACTAGGGAAATGAAGAATAAAATGATCATATTTCTGTATAGATGTATTAAATTCTTAAAAATAAAGAACAAATTTAATAAGAAATTGGATGAGGTACTATTTTCCAGAGTGGAGATATTACTTGTTGATAGCACAAAGGTCCTAGTATCAACTGTAAACTTGGGAAAACAGGAGTGTTAAGCAATCTGTGTTGTCTTTTCAAAGAAAAAGTTATATAACCTGTTTTTCCACCCAGAAGCCTAAGAATCAGAGGTGATTAATAGCCTGGTTATCTGTATTATTGGAAGGGCCAGGCCATATCAAGCTCCCACAAGCAGGACCAGAGGAGGCTAATAGTCTAGGTTACATTTCCATTATCTGTATGTTCAGGAACTCCCCTAAGCTTCCACAGCCAGGATGAGATATATTTAATAGTATAGGTGCCCTTGTATTATCTGTTTAATCAGGGGCTCCCCCAATCTCCCACAGCCAGATTTAGAGATGACTAATAACTGAACAACCTCTATGCTATTTGTATGACTGAGACCATGCCAGAGTCTTCCCTCTGCCCTCAAGATAACACAGATAGCCTATCTCTAGAACTCATCTTCTTGGAAGAAGTGATATATACTTTTGAGTTGAGTCTTGATGCAATCATGTCTTCTTGGACACGAGGGATTTTTATTATACTAGGGAACTTTTTTCCCCCCAGATTGTACTGTTCTTAAATATGCTTACAATAAACTGCTGAGGGTCAGACTCTGGAAGGTTGAACCAGCCTGGCTAAGTTTTGCTGAATGAGGGTTCCTTCCTGCCTCTCATGGTTTATTTCTCTGCCTGCAGCAGAGCTTGCTGGGACCCCCTGCCACCCTACACACACACACACACACACACACACACACACACACACACACACACACACACAATTACTGGAAGTTTTTGTTGGATATGACAGGCTGTTACACTGTGAGTTCAGAATAGCAATGGCCACCTCTGTACAAGAGAAGGCCCATCAACATTTTATCATGCAACGGGAAGGAGCTTATGAGGCTTCTCAGATCCCTGGAGAGCTATAGACAATTAATTGCTTCTGGGGTGGGAAAACATCACATTCCAACATGTTGTGAGCACTGGTAAGTTGCCTTTGATCAAAGTAACTTTATACTCCCACATACAACCTTTATTAAATAAAGGGGGCTAGAAGCAAACAAAAAGGACATATGTAGGAGATGACAAGGAAGACACATTGGGAAGACACATTTAGTGGGTGAGAGCATAAGATAAGAGGGTAATGGTGGGTAATATGAGAAAAGTATATTGTATAGATGTGTAGTGAAAGAAAAAAATTAAATTAAAAAAATTTTCATATACACACAGAAAAGGCAGATGGGGAGGAATGTTGCAAACTGAAGTAGCCTCTACATATTTGCACCTGAGATCCATTCCTCTGACATGGTGGTTCTCAAACCTTAGCCAGAGTTAGACTCTTCACAAAGCACGCCAGTCAGCCCATCTGGGGAAGAAGCCACGAAAGCACAATCTAACAAACTTCCAAGTAATGCAGGTGTTCTCTTCAGACTTGGAGATGAGAGCATACAAGAAAAGAAGACTCAAGGACCACAAGGTTTGAGAAAGGCAGAAGTAGGGCAGGAGGAAGTGCATTAAAGCTGTGAACTAAGAGAGTAAATACAGGTTAGGAACAAAGCACAGGAACAGAGGAACTGGACGGGTCAAATATTGAGACAGAAAAATTGATGGATTGTGAGGGAATACTGTTGATTGTTGGAAATCCAGACTGGATGACTGTTTAATAGACATATCAATAGAATGAAAAATTGGAGGGTAGTCAGTTTGTGGTGGAAATGGCAAAGAGAGAGAAGAAAGCTACCCTAGGTTGGGTACATTTTGTCTATGGCAGCAAGGAGATGAATCCAGTCGTTTGTCAAAGGTGTTCTTTTTTACCCTATACATACAAGGGAAGAGATGAGAAGCCATGCCAAAAATAAATAAATAAATAAAATTGCATAAGGGATGTGCTCCAAAGACAACACTCCTTGGAAAAGGCAGAGAGTAAATCTGTGACTTCCTTGAAATATCTCTGTCATGTGCACTACTGGCAAAATCATATATTTGATTCCTGTGATATGACCCCTTGGATTTGAGTCTGGAAAGAATACTTTGAAGTTAGAGACATGAACCAAAATATTTGAAGTGCATTATATATATGCATATATATATATATATATATATATATGCATATACACACATATCTATTTATACACACACACATATATATATATGCTAAATTTAGTATTTAATGTACAGATACTTTTCTTCTTTCTCCCTTTCTGAGACCTTCCTCATCTCAAACACTTCTCCTAGTTACAGTTCTTCAGAGTCAATACATATTAGCATTGTTTCCCAAGTCACTACGTAGCATCCCAGCAAGCCCTTCCGATTCTTGACTCACACTTCAGCCAATTCAAGAGCCCATAGTCATTGAAATACACTGTCTCGGGAGTCAGCATTGGATTTTTGAACCCTAATTAGTTAGTTGCATGACCTTTCTCAAGTCATTCAACTCTAAAAGTCCCGGATTGACCCTCTTGAAAGTGTGAACTGAGACCAAGTAAGAGAGCTGAGATGCTGTTTGATGAGGTCATGGAGGGTTCAAGGTGGTGTGAGTCATAGTAAGTCCCGAGTAAGTGCTAATTACTGTTATCCAGCTAGTTTCTGTGGGAACCTAATATGCATTCTAAAACAAAATACAGCTCTGAATTAATGTCACCCCACACAATTTGCTACTACAACTGCTGTGTTTTAAGGCTTCACTTCTCAGAATTCCTCCATATGTTGTTCTGTGCATTGGCTCTCCCTTAGATTAAAAAAAAAAAAAACAGAATTTTAATTCAGAAGTATATACTATAGACTGAATTCCATACTTCAGTTTGGTGTTAAGTATTTTCTGAAGTATTCAAAGTATGTTTGGTGACTGACTTCTTTGTCATTCTGATTCCCCACAACCCTCTGAACGCTATTTATTTACCATTCATTATCTTTCTCCTATGCACAGCACATCACCTCCATCACAATATATACCCAGCCACTCCTTTTGGAAGCAGTTAATTATAGAACTGGAAGACAATTTTGATTTGAGATGAACTATGTTCAAAGCAACAGAAAAGAATTGATTTTCTACAAGTTTGGGCAATGCTATTTTGCTTCCCTGGGTGATATTTATAAAATTGGTTTTTGCATTTTCTATTTCTCTGCTCCCTCCCCAGGAAATTTACCTTATAAATGTTACCCATAAAATATGAACAGCTTAAGCCTTATTAATTGGATGTTTGTCTTAAGGAGCCTGTGCTATTTTTTTTTAATGAAAGATTGTTTCCATTAAACAGCGTGTGAAAAACTGAATGATTCATTAAAAGAAAATTTGTCTTCCCTTACCCATTCATTTTGCTGTATACAAAAAAAAATACCCCAAAGTAAACATTATTGATGCTAGTTTAACATCTCTGAAGTATTTCTTTATGTGAGGCATGTTTAGTAAATGTCTCAAATGTTGATTGATTTATTATTGTACATGTATGGGTATCATGTCTATTGGCAGTATTTCCATCTGGAGAAAATTTAATGTAGCGTGTATTACCTATTCCTTTTTTCCCATTTTATCCCTTCATATGAACGAAGAACCTTGGTATGTGTAGAATTGTAATGCCTCAAGATGAGATCACACAGAGCCGAGGGCTTCTCCCTTAAGTGGATGTCTCCTAGTGATATATGATAGAATCCAAAGTAAACCAAGCTTGAGGTTATAAGACTGTGGGTTTCAAAGATTTTCCTGTATTCACCAGCTGTGTGATCTTGGGTAAGTAATTCATTAGTTTGTTCATTTCTGAATTTTATGAAGATACATTGTGCAAACGCATTTGCCTTGTGCTATGTTTTCCAAATGATGCATTTGAATGAAAGTAAGAATTTTTTTTCCACACATACCCTGAGCTTCAGAGATTTTTATCAAAATGGTATTGCATGCTTTATTCATTCTCTCAGCCCTCTTGCATTCAATAAATACTTAGAGAACTTCACTGTGTGGTAATCTTACTAGATGCTTAGGGTTGGCATTCATCACCTTCTGGACATTGACACACAGCAATATCCTTGTACTTTATTCTTTAATACTCAGGGTTACATGACTTTCAGCTAACTATCAGTCCCAATTATTCACCTTTCATTTGGACCTGCCAAATTCTTCAGACCTATATTAATTGCCACTTCATTATACATGTTGCTTTAACTTCTTTGAGTTTAAACTTTTTTACCCTAGGTGAAGCCTTGAATGGTTTAAACAAGTTCATTTTGATATTTTGATAGTTAATGTTGTATGTAAGGGAAGTGAGTCAATTAATGAACTGGAAATGTACTTGAGGGATGTGTACTTTGAGCAGAATAAAAAAATATATACAAAGGTTCTGGTATAGAAGCCGTGTTTGGATTGGTTATTAATTAGTAAAACAGTTAAGACTAATGTGACTTGAATAGCACGAGAGACAGGGAACGTCACGAAAGATGGCATTAGAGAAATTGTCTGAATCGAGACCACACAGGGAAAGGTGGAACATACCAGTAAACTGAGTTTTATTCTAAGCTTTTTGAAAAATTGTAAACTGATTTGGGCTAAGAATTTAGTTAATCAAATTTGAACTTAAAATAGAGAATATAGGATGAAATTGGAAATAAAAACAGATTTATAGATAATAATTAGATTGCTGCTTCTTTAAATACTGTTGAATTAGTCCAAGAGATTTAGGATGCTAGGTGTTGTGAAAGTTAACTAAGTTAAACTTCTTCCATTAAGACATTTGTGGCAGGATTTGATGATAGATTTGTTCAGAACACTGAATAGCTAGTGGTCTATCCAGCCATTGAATCAGGTACCTACTTTGGAGAAGCTGAGATCAAAACTTGATTTGTTGTTTCATCAACTTAATAATACTTAATTCTAGAGATATCTAAATATAAATGGAAGAGACAGTATGAATATCAGAGAATAAACTGAGGCTGAAGATAGAAATTGAGAATGTGTTGAGGCTGGAGAGATGACTCATGAATTAAAAGTGCTTGCTGCTCTTATACGACTCCTCTCCCGTATCACTAGGTTTTAGATGGACTGCTTAATGATCTCTAATATAGTCTATATTGAAATATGATGTCATTTCCCAAAGAATCCTGCTATGGTACCAAATTATAAATACACCTACATCAGATTTTAGTTCCCAGCACCTGCTCATGTTAGGAGGCTCACAATCTTCTGTAACTCCATTTCCAAGAGAGTTGAAGCCCTCTTCTGGCCTCTGGCCACCTGTACGTATATGTGCAAACACAGAGACTCACACGCACTAATAATAATAATAAATATTCTGGCAAACTTTAAAAAGTATCTTATTAGCATAGACAATATTTAGAATCATAGTATTAAATAAAATTATATACAGAATGAAACTCAATGAAATTCAACAGGAAAACAGATAAGAGTTTCAAGAGGGATGGAGCACTTAGCTCTGCCAATATATCTTAATGATCAAGAAGATTGTTGAAAGAACATTGACCATTGGGTTTAAAAAGTAATATGCTATTGGGAACCTCAATAGAAGGTGTTGAGTTATGTAGTAGAAACTCCATCAACAGGAAATGGGACAGAAGTGAAACTGGAAGATTTCTTTATTTAATAAAATGGAAATATTCAATTTTGATTTTGCCTTAAGTATTATCATGAAGTAATAAGCAAATAAGTATTTGATAAAACATAATGATTTCACTGCTAAGGTCGACTCCTTTAGTATCACTAGGTTTTAGATGGACTGTCTATATTGAAATATGATGTCATTTCCTAAAGAACCCTGCTATGATACCAAATTATAAATACACCTACATCAGTTTTCTAGTTTCCATACAGCAATATACAACAGGCTACACTACATGGCTCAAACAGAACTTTTTTTCAGACAGTGCCAGAAGCTATATCTCTAATATCAATGTGATGCCAGCGTAAGTTTCCTCTGAGATCTCACCCCTTGGCTTGCAAGTAGCCTTTGTGCTGTGCCCTTCTGTGGACTACATTCAGTGTGCCTCCATTCCTTATCTCTTTCTCATTTTATAAAGACATCAGTATATCAGATTACTCTTTTGACTCACTGTATGCAAAATTTATATTCAACTATTTTTAGATATTTAGGTAGTGGGGATTAGAGATTTCAGCTTATAAATTTAAGATAAAAATAATTTAGCTTATCATACACATAAATCTGATAATTTGCAGTGTTTACTAATGGAAGTAATTGCTTTAAGTAATTTCATATTAAGTGACTTATAACTAAAATTTTATGCTCAATTAAAAACTGCTACCATGATATTCTGGGTTATATGGTTTAGGTGAAAATAAATTCAATTGGTTCTTTGTGCTGGATAGTTTTATGTGAACTTGACATAAACTAAAGTCATCTGAGAGGAGGGAACCACAGCTAAGAAAATTCCTCCAAAATATTGGGCTGTAAGCCTATTATGGGTGGTGCCATCCCTGGGCTGGTTTTCCTGGTTTCTATAATATCTAGAAAGGGGAAGAGTTGTGAAAGCAAGTTGAGCAAGCCATGGAAAAGGCACGCCAGTAATCAGCTCCCTGCTAGCACCCCTCTCCTGCATCAGCTCCTGCCTCCAGGTTCCTCCTCCATTTGAGTTCCTGTCTTGATTTCCTTCAATGATTAACAATAATACCAAATGTAAATCCAATAAACCCTTTCCTCCCCTAGTTTCTTTGGTCATGGCATTTCATCACAGCAATAGCAACTCTAAGACATTATTCATAATTTTCATTTCTTCCTTTTATTGCCTTTGGTATCAGGTGACTTTTTTATTATATATTTCTTTCCTGTAATTGAATAATTCTCTTCTTTACAGATATAAAAAACAAATCAGGAATAGTCCTGAAAAGTCTTCAAATCCATACATTCCCATTTGAGGAAGATTCAAATCAGAACCAGATAACTGACATTGAAGTCACATGATTGATCTCTATAGTTCGATTATTCCCAGTATATGCCAAGGGGGAAAAGATAAACAATTCCTTGAGGAGGAGTTCATGGGGAGGAGGTGCAGCTAGACCACGAGCTCAGTGTAATGAGTAACTTATTGTAAATTCTCAGGAAGATATGCTTTATGCTGCCTTTTAGTCTTTATCCAGAGATCTGATACTGCACAGCCTTCAGAGAACTGAAGACTTCTAGTTCCATTTACCAGGTCCATCCCGTGAGCCCAGCTTTCCAATTAAAGAGAGATTGACTCTGTATAGTTGTGTCAAGGGCTAATTATTAACCTTATATAAGTATTTTATACTTTGGATAATGTGAAGTCATCATTATTAATTTTTGAAGAAATAAACTAAAGAGATGATTAATGGTTATTAGGTGTAAGCAATGGCCTATATAAGGTATATAATAAAGTGAAGGAAATTCTATAACCCTGTAAAAAATAGTAGGTTTGCATGTTTTAGTGAGCCAATGTTGCAACAGTAAATTTAAAACTTTGTATCACTGTTTCTATGATTTAAAAAAAAAAAACTTCTTTGAGAATGTCATACAATGTGTTTTGATCATACTCCACCCTCCCTTCCCCAACTCTTCCCAAATCCACCCCTTTTCCCTAGTGTCTTAGCTAGGGTTTCCATTGTTGTGATAGACACCATAACCAAAAGCTTCTTATGGAGGAGTGGGTTTGTTTCTTATAACAGCTTACAGAGCATCAATGATGGAAGTCATAGGAGGAACTCAGGTCAGAAACCTGGAGGCAGGAACTGAAACAGAGGCCATGGAGGAACACTGATCACTGGCTTGCTCATCATGGTTTTCTCAGTCTTCTTTTTATAGTACCTGGGACCAGAAGAGCAAGGGTTGGCACCTCCCATAGTGAGTAGAGTTCTCACACATCAACCACATTCAATAGATTTGTTTGCTCACAGGACAGTCTCTTGGCATTTTATCAGTTGAGCATCCCTCTTTGCAAATGATTCTAGCTATGTGAATCATATCCAACAGATTTGTTTATTCACCGGACAATCTCTTGGGGGCGTTTTAGCAATTGAGTGTCCCTCTTCCCAAATGACTCTAGCTATGTGAAGTTGATATAAAACTGATCAGTATACACCACCCAACTTCCTGTCTTTCCCCACATCTCATAAAGGACAATTTGTGCTACCCAAATATTCTTGGATGTACAGTTGGTTACTGGAGCAAGTTTGACTTACTAGGGATTATACTTAAAGAGGAACCTGACTTTCCCCTTCTGACAGCTAAGAATTGCCAAAAGCTCCTCAGATAGGGATAAAACTTCCTGCCCATCTTTTTCTTCTCCATGCTGGGATTTGCTATTTTTGTTCACATGTGTTGATGAATACAGTTAGATAATGAGATGAGCATATTTGCCAAAGATTTCATACTCATTTATAAAAATTACAGTAATTGTGAGAAAACATGACTTTTTTTTCTTACTATCTAAAAACAATGGCAGGCCAAAGAAAAGGCAAGCTACTTTGTCAGGTAACATCTGAAGCTGAGAGAGCTGTGAATATAGCCAATATAAAATTGTAAACTGTATTTAAACATTAGGGGGCAGGGCTGTTTTGTTTTGTTTGTAACTTGATTATTTGATTAGTCAAAGTGAACCTTGTAGATGGCAACATTGTATTGAAATGTCAAAACACTGAACATGCCTTTTCTTGCTCAGGGTTCCATCGGGTTATCTTTTTTTTTTTTTTAACCTATTGATTTCACTACACTTAATTCAAAAGCACAGCTCTTATCCCCTAAGGGAACAAGAGATAGTTTATTCTATAGCGAAATTTGAGTGACAGAGGCCCAGAAACATGGATTTAAGTTACCCAGGTTATATACTCCAACATGGAGGCAGCCCATGGTGTTTTAACCATAATAGAAAAAATAGAAAGTTATAAATCAAGACATTTACAAAACACATTGGTGGAAACATCAGAAAATCAGGTTACAGCAAGATCAAGACAGAGTTTGCCTTGGATGTTATCTGACAATATCTCAAATCCAAGGTTTAATTAAGCTATTACATTTCAAAGTGTTTTTATCTGTTTGTCATGGTGTTAGTGTCAGGGATGGCTAGTAGCAAGATGCCCTGAGCAGACTGGGGGTGTGAATGTGTGTGTGTGTGTGTGTGTGTGTGTGTGTGTGTGTGTGTGTGTGAGAGAGAGAGAGAGAGAGAGAGAGAGAGAGAGAGAGAGAGAGAGAGAGAGAGAGAGAGGAGAGAGATTAAAATTTTGTGAGATTTTATTTTAAAATCTGGCATTCTAGTTTATTCTGAAAAGGTTATGTGATTAATATCAATTACATCAAACCCTGGAATTGATATAACAGAATTATCTTCATTTCTATAAACATCACTGCTTATAAAATATATGATAGCATCTTTCATTTCTCCATTCAGGATAGCTCTGACATTTCTTATGTATTATCTTCTGTAGCTGCTAATTCAACATTAAAAAAAATTTTTTTTTACAGGAAAACCTAAGCTACCCATATCTCCTAACATAGATAATTTAAATGTTTTTTGGGTACAGTACCATTATGAAGTAACATTCTTGAGAAATAATGTGTTGACTGAGGTTATTTCTTTTGTTTTTCTGTATGCCCTTTAACTCTTTAAGACAAAATATCTCTTTTCCTGTCTAGAGCCATTTTTCTTTTCATATTTCAAGAACAATTGCCTGCTTACATTAATTTTCCTTTTACACACTCTAAAAAGTTAGAGACGAGAATTAGATATTTACATGTAGGCTCCAATATTGTCAGAAAATAAAAATAACAGAAGCATCCTAGCTTTGCTACCAAAGACAATACACTGTGAGGCTGGGTGTTGCTATTGAGTCCGTGTTATTAGGTAGCATTTAAAATTATCCCTTTTCCCCTTTTCAGGACATCGAATCCCTAACAGGAGGGCTGACTGGTTCTAAGGGGGCTGATCCACCGGTAAGTTAGACTCTCATTAGATGTAAGAATTGCATCTAACAGAGTGTTGCTATATACTGCATATCATGTATTGAGGCTTATTGTAAAACCATTACTGCAGTAAATGATAAGAAGTGTAAAGTTGATTTTAGGGGTGTTCAGATGGCTTGAAATGGTAACTTCTCAAATAATTAATCTATGTTCAAACTGGTGGTACAGAAATAAAGAATTAGGGTTGTGGTTCACTGGTGAACAGTTGACCAGCATACACAATACCCTAGATTCAATTCCCAGTACAAAAGAGGAAAAATAGTAAATATCTTGTGAGAAATCATGAATAATATCTATTCTGATAATAGGCTGTGCTAACTTGAGAATTCATAATTCTGAAATTGAGTATTGGATTTGAGTTTCACAGTATTTTGATTTTACACAGAAAAATTACAGCCATGCTATGCTTTGTATTGATTCTTGGTATTGTTGTTTCTTCCCTACTCAACCTGGAAGTCTTTTAGACAACTAAGGAATGAGTTCTCAAGATATATTTTTGTATTTTTTTCATTTTAATACATGTATGCGTGGTGTGTATATGTGCATGCATATTTGCATGTATGTGGGTACATGTTAGGGGGCACATGAACACAGGTGCATGTGTATGTAGTGGCCCACAGTGAATTTTAGGAACAACCCTCCATTGTTCGTCAACCTTTCCCGTGAGGTAGGGTCTCTTGTGAAAAGCCAGAAGTCAGTTCTACAGCCATTCTTACTAGCTAGCTTTCTCTAGTGATCCCCTGTGTCCATCTTCTAAATATAGAATTACAGGTGGGCACCATGCCTACCAAGTATTTTCATAGGTTCCAGGGACCCAAACAGTATTCCTAATGCTTGAGAAGCAAGTGCTTAACCACTGAACAATTTCCCCAGCCCTCGAGGGTAAATTTTAAATGGTAAGAGGAGCTTGATATATTGGAATATTATAGTTTTTACTGAGCCACTGATTTCAACAGACATTAATTAAGATGATTTCCCTGTGACTTCAGGCTCGAGAAACAAAATTCAGAATATGTAAATTAAATAATAAATCATATCCAGTTTATGTTAGTAAATGGTCAATGAGTGAATTTTTATCACTATTTGCTTTATCTGAGTATGGTGAAATTTAATGAGGATCTTACAAATGCTGGCTAATTTTTTGTCAACTTTATATAAGCTAGAGTCATTTGAAAGGAGGGAAACTCAACTGAGAAAATGCCTCCCTAAGGTTGGACTCTAGGGTGTTTTCTTATTTAGAGATTGATGGGGAGGGCACAGCCGTTGTGAGGAGTGTCATCTCTGGGCTCATGGTCCTGGATTCTATAAGAAAGCAGGATGAGCAAGCTACAAGCAACAAGCCAGTAAACAACACCCCTCCATGGCCTCTGCATCGGCTCCTGCATTTAGATTCCAGCCCTTCTTGAGTTTCTGTCCCGACTTCTGTCAGTGATGGGCTTCAATGTGGAAGTGTAAGCCAAGTAAATCCCTCCCCTCCCCATCTTGCTTTTGGTCATGGTGTCATCATAGCCATACCCTAACAAAGACAACATATAACTCAAGTTTATGAGATTTAGTTCCTTTAAGGCATCAGTGAATGTTAAAATGATAATGCTGATTGCAGCTCTTTCCTGTCTAACACTTACTTGCCTTGTGATACACTATCATCCTTGCTATATGACTTCTAGTAAGAGCTCATCAGCATTTACCATTTCCTTTCCGTGATCATCTTCTATATTCATACAGGAAACATGTTTTGGACTCAGATAGCTACTTGCGCTACCCAAGAACTTCCAGCACTATAATGTATGGAAAGATGAAATATAAGTAAACTTAGAAAGTCAATTGACATGATTGATAGATGGTGTTATACTTAAATGTTATAGGTGACTGTTCAGGTGACATATTTTACTTTCTGCTTTGTACGGTGCATGTACATAGTAACAGATATGTCAGAATGAATTTATCTCCTTCAAGGTACCACCTTCACCTGCTCTCTAATTCCTACAAGAAATATATAAGTGGTGATTAATTGATTTGAAAGCGATTTGTTCCTCATTCATAACAAAACTAGATTCCTTTCTTCTGCAAGTAGTGACAAAAATCTTATCTAATACTTACATGTTAAAAAGAATCACCTCATCATATCATTTAAAAAAGCATGCTCTCCAATATGAAATTTTGAGAATTTTGAGTGGGTAGATAGTCTAACGATTAAAAGAAATCATTTTCAGTGGGAAAGGGTCATGGGAGAAAATGTGTTCTAAAGGCAACTTTTACAGATTCCTTACCATCAAAAAGGAAAAAGCATTGGGTATGAAATTTTGGATACTGGGTGGAAAAAAAATATATATGTGTTTTCCATTTTCAACTTTTTAAATCAGTTTTCCTTTAAGCGTAATTTTTTAAACATATAGGTTGTTTATCCCACATAATTTACCAGGATAACGAGTATTTTACAGTTATGCTTATCTATTTTGACCTTATTTGAATACGTTTTGTAACTTTGTCAAATGAATTGTTAGGGTCTGTAAAGGTACAGGCAATCTAGAAATTCATTAGCAGGCAATAATCTACTGTGTCATGTGATTAAAGAGCTATCAGAAGCATGTTGTCATACACTTTATAATGGGGCATTGTGTTTTGCTCCCTCTAAATTATATATAAAGGATCTAGGGATGGAGATGAAAGGGACATAGTAGCTAGAGTTACTTAATCATTTAAAAATAGCATTTTAGTCTAATGGTGGAGTTCTTGCTTATTATGACTGAGGCTTAAAATTTCATGCCCAGAACTATAGATCCACAATTAAAAAATAAGTTAGAAAGCCAGAAGTTGGATTAAACTATATCTATTTCAAGTTCAGCTGGTTTTATTTTTTTAATTATTTTTATTTTATTTATTTTGAGATTTTTTTATTGAGAAAATTTTTATTCATTTCACATACCAACCACAGATCCCCCCTCTCATCCCTCCTCCTACTCCCCCTAAGCCTTCTCCCCTAGGCCACCCCTCATCCCCTCCTCCAAAAAGGTAAGGCCTCCCATGGGGAGTCAGCAAAGCCTGGTACATTCAGTTGAGACAGGTCCAAAGCTCTCACCCTGCATCAAGGATGTACAAGGTGTCCCACCACAGGTAACAGGCTCCAAAAAGCCAGTTCATGCACCAGGGACAGATGCTATTCCCGCTGCCAGGGGCCCCTTAAACAGACCAAGCTACCCAACTGTCTCGCCCATGCAGAGGGCCTAGTTCGGTCCCATGGAGGCTCCAGATGTTGGTCTAAAGTTCATGAGTTCCCCCTAGCTTGGTTTGGTTTTATCTGTAGGTTTCCCCATCGTGATCTTGATGCCCTGTGCTCATAGAATCCCTCTTCCCTCTCTTTGATTGGACTTCTGGAGCTCTGCCTGGTGCTTAGCTGTTGATCTCTGCAACTGTTTCCATCAGTTACTGAATGAAGGCTCTATGATGACAGGGTATCATGGGGATAGGGAGAGACATGGAGCTAGGGAAGTTCCTAGGAATCCGCTAGGATGACCCCAGCTTAGACTACCAGCAATAGTGGAGAGGGTGCCTGAGCTGGCCTACCCCGGTAATCAGATTGTTGGTTTTATTTTTAATTTAAAATATGGCTTAATAGATAATCTAATATTAATTTCCACTTCAAAATTTGGTACATGTATTTATAATCTATTTATAAAACCATTCTATCAATTTTGCCAGTGAAATTTTCATTGGTAATAATTTCAAAGTCACTTAAAAAGTAAAATTCAATGAAACAGGATCTGTAAATTACTGGATGAATGGTTTCATATGAGGATATAAAACTGGGGCGATTTATTTTTTAGTATAACATGAGAAATTTTTAAATACAAATGGAATATTAAAAATGAAAACTTTGCTTTAGGTGCACATAAGAATTAATTTTGAAGATTAAAATTGTGAAACTTGTTTTATTTCAAAGATTCGGATCTGTTTAATTAGTGCACCCAATGATATTATTAATAAATGGCAAGTCAGGTAAGATTAAATTTTCAGGACGCTAGGAACATTTGGTATTAGTTATTTTAATAAAAAATATTAAGTATAATTTTTGAAAATTCAAATAGCCTCTGTTTCATCACTAAAGAGAAAACCATTTACTATTTTTTTAGATGTAATTGAAGAAGATTTTAGAATTGCTTTATTTTTCAAAAAGTATTTTTAAGAATTTTTTTATTAATTAAAATTTTCATTAATTTACATCCCAGCCGCAGCCTCCGCTTTCCTCCTCCCATCCCCTTTCCCCCTCCCCTCTGCCACCCCTCAATGTACCCCTCCTCCATCTCTGTTCAGTAAGGGACAGGCCTCCCGTGGGAGCCAACAAAGCATGACATATCAAATTGAGGTAGGACTGAGCTCCTCTCCTTGTGTTAAGGCTGGGCAAGTTCTCAAAAGCCAGACAAAGCGTTAGGGACAGACCCCATTCCCACTCCCAGGAGTCTCACAAGTAGACCAAGCCACAGGACTGCCACACACATGCAGAGGACCTAGGCTGGTCCCATGCAGGCTCCCCAGCTGTGGTCCACAGTCCATAGTCTGTGAGCTCCCATAAGAAGACCAATTGCTTCTGTGGGTTCCCTTGTGATGACCCTGATATATCCCAAACTGCCCAACCTCCCCACCCTCCCACACCCTCTCCCAACCCCCGCCCCCCACCGTGCCTCAGGCTAGTACAATCCTTCTTCCCTCTCCTCCTTAGGATTTCCTGGCCCAGTGCTTGGCTGGGGAATCTCTGATTCGTTTTCGTCAGTTACTGGACTAAGGCTCTCCGACAACAATTGGGGTAGTTACAAATCTGAATAAAGGAGCTGGCCAGTTCAGGCTACCTCTCTACTCTTGGTAAGAGTCTTAGCCAGGGTCCACCTTGTAGAATCATGGGTGTTTCCCTTGCATAGGGTTTCTACCTGACCTCAAAATAACCCCCATTTCTGGTCATCTCTTTCAATACTCCCCCCCCCCATCCTCCCCTCAACCTGATCTCTCGAGTTCCCATTCCCCCCCCCCCCATGCCACCTACCCAGGCCCTCCTTCTTACCTCGTCTCTCTGAGGCTGTGGATTGTGGCATGGTTATCCTTTACTTTATAGCTAATATCCATTTATGAGAGAGTACCTATCATGTTTGTCTGTCTGGGACTGGGTTACCTCACTCAGGCTGAGGTTTTTCTAGTTCCAGCCATTTGCCTTCAAATTTCCTGATGTCATTGTTTTTAACAGCTGAGTAATACTCCATTATGTAACTATATCACATTTTAAGAAGGATATTTTAGAATACAGAATCTTAGTAATTATACCTTTGGGAAAAGTGCTCCAGTTACTTCTAAATTATATGTTTACCCCAGAGTAATAACTCTTCTCTTACCGAGAAAAAAAAATGTTGTCTGTTAAATAATAACTTAAATCTGTCTTCAAAATTTTTTCCCAAAGGATGTTTTACATTCAGCATATGCTTTCAGTTCATAGAAATTAGATCACAGATTAACATTCATCATAAAAAGGTAGTATATGTTTACATTGAAATGTTAATAAAGCAAACTAGATAATTACTAACCAAAGAGCAGTATATAACAGCTAAGTAATGTTCATATGTTTGTTTTTCAGTGCTTCAGAAAAAACTATAGTCTAGCTTGCACATGCTAAGCATGAGCTCTACCAGCAAGCTACATTTTCATCCCCCTTGTCATACTTTAAAAATATATTTCTTCCTCAATATGTATGTATTTCACATCTGTATATTTAGGCAAATGAAAATTAAAATATTTATAAAATGATTTGAATTCATATTTAACAGTCACAGATTTTTTTCTTGTCAATAGTATTTAAGCAATATAATTTAAATAACGTCTATACAGAGCATATCTTGTAATGTGTATTACAGACGACCTGTAATTTACAAAAAAGAGGTTGTGCATAGGTTACATTCAAATAGTTGTATGCTTCATTGTAAAGGAATTGAATAGCTACATATTTCACAGGGAATCCTAGAACCAATAACCCCTTTCCAGTGAGAGATGATTGCATACCACTTTCACATTTTAAGATTATTACCAACATTAAAATGCAAAAAAAGAGATACTTAGTAACTCTCAGGAACCACCAGAACCGAGGTGATCAAATTATTGGCTTATGCCTACAAAGGCCAGGGTGAAGAATAGGAATCTCACTTCAGAGAGCCAAGAGAATTTGAGAAGCTGAAGAACCAGGCATCTGGAATGTAGTAACTGGGTGTGCACTTCCCTGTGGCACCCACCGTATGAAGCAACACTGCGGTGATCTGATCCTATGGGTGCGGGCATACAGGTGTTGACTAGCCCTTGGGCTGGCGTCGTAATTCTTCCTAAACTGCAAGCTAAATCCAAGACCAGAGGTGGGGGTTAGAAAACGAGCTGGTAGCAAAACAAAACATATAATGGTAGTGACACATACTTCAGCAGAACATGTACCAAAGGATTAATGTTTATAATTTGGTTATATTCAAGAGTACAATTTGGAACATACTCTGTTTGATAACATATTTATATTCTTGAAAAACTGATCTTTCTTTAGGTCATTGTGATAAGGAGTGATGTGAGCCAACACTTAAATTCCATGAAGCATGTTCCTGAATACATTGTAACATATATCGACATATATCAGACAAATGTGAACACATTTCATTCTACTCCAGGATGTAACAGGCTTTTAAATCTTCCTCATTGCCTCACCCAGAAGTCACAGCAAGAATGCCACTGGGAATGTGGTTCCTTTTATTTTGTTTTGTTTTTTTTTTTTTCTACCAGAAGCAGTGAAATTTTTTTTATTTGCTGATATTGGACTGGATTTATTTTTAATTGTTCTAAGATTCTTTGTGTTAAATGCCAATGGTGTTCTTCAGTTCTGGAGTGTGATGAATAAACGAATCCCCATTCGGTTTGTCCTAGGCTTGATGCACACAATGTCCTGAACATTCTTTAGCTCTATTAATTTCCCCCACTGAGTAGCAGAAATTGCACATTCTGTGTTTTTGTACTTTCTGTTCAAATTTTATAGCTTCTCAATAGTTCTTGCAATTTGGGTACACACACTGCAGAATTTTTAAAATCCAATTTTCTGAGGCTGTTCCTTAGAGAAGGTTATATGTTTTTCTAATTGTAAACACACTTAAAATTTTAAAACCTCCCAAACTCATTTTAAGTTAGATTATTCAAAAATGCCATCAGTTTATTCATGGTAAGAAATAAAGGAATACTAATTAATCTTAGTTTTGATCTAATTTAACTTTTTGCATCATAAATCTCACATTCACTATTTTTCATTCTGTTTATTTCAAATTTGGTATATATTTGAGTGTAAATTATGTACTATGTATAGGATTAGGTTTTAGAGTTTTATAATATAGTGGGCAGAGAGCTTGGTTAAAAACTAATTAAAACATTATGTAGATGAAGGGTCAGATGTAAGTCAAGTGAAAATGGCCACAAGTCCAATTGATGGACATACAGAGCCAGAAAAATAAAGTACCACTTTACGACTGCAGGATGAATAGGAAATTTCCAGGTGAGGAGATGGAGGTACGTCAAAAGCTGCATCTATACGGACCAAAAGTAGAATATCCATGTGTGGACTGAGCATAGAATAATCTAGGGTGGGAGATATGGTAAAAGATCAGGTTGAAGGACGACATGGAAGGAGTTTGCGTTCAGTACTGAGGAACTTCAGGAACTCTTGTTGTTTTCAAATGGGAGGACAACCTTACTGGATTTTTCTTTATAATATCTTCTTGGCTATATTGAAGAATAAATCAGAGAAGAGTTAATAATAAGATCCATGAAAAGTTTCTTGCAGTCATCCAAAAATGATGGTAAAATTATAATGGTGATTTTTTTTATTTAGGAATTTTTTTTATTCATTTTACATACCAATCTCAGATCCCCCTCTCTTCCCTCCTCTCACCCCCAAGTCTTCACCCCAATACACCCCCCACTCCCTCCTCCAACAAATTAAGGCCTCCCATAAGGTGTCAGCAGAGCTTGGTACTATCAATAGAGATAGGTCCAAGCCCCTCTGCCTGCATCAAGGTTGTGCAAGGTGTCCCACCATAGGCAGTGGACTCCAAAAAGCCAGCTCATGCACTAGGGGCGAATCCTGATGCTACTGCCAGGATTCCCTTAAACAGACCAAGCTACACAATTGTCTCGCTTATGTAGAGAGCCTAGTCCAGTCCCATGGAGGTTCCACAGCTGTTGGTCTAAAGTTCATGAGTTCTCACTAGTTTGGTTTGGTTGTCTCTGATATTTTCCCATCATGATCTTGATGCCCCTTGCTCATAGAACCCCTCTTCTCTCTCTTCCACTGCACTCCTGGAGGAATAGTTCAGCCGTTAAAGGGTAGGCTCACAACCAAATATATAATGGTGATTTAAAAAAAAAATTAAAGTATTGGAGAGAAAATCATTGTGATCTTTGCCATATATAAATGATAAAATACATAAATAGTGTGTCATATTAATGAAAGGCTAGTAGAGGTGGGGAGGGATATAAGAATAAAATTGATAATAGGAGTCCAGAGAGTTTAGATAGAAACAATAAGTCTACTAGTGCTTTGAAATTTATGGTGACATTTCACTTTTCACAATTGATTTGAATATGTAGAAGAGCTCATTGATGTTTGAGAAGGGGTGAAATCATTCCCCATAATACAAAGGTAGATAAGAAAAGAGTTGCATATAAAATATTAAGGAAGAAAAGTTTTTAAGTAAAGTCAACATGAAAGTTAAATGTCAGAAAAAGAACATGTCTGTGAAAGGACAGAGGAGACAGGAGTGTGCAGCACATATCCTAAGAAAGCACGGAATGACAAATACCAAGGTTGAGCAGGGATTGATTGCAAAGGTTATTAGCAGTTTCAGGACATAGAGAGTTCTAGAAGAATGGTGTCCTTTGTATTCAATGACAAGAAAACAAATGGTGATGTAGCTGAGAATGATTTCAGTGGAATAGTTATGTGAAATCAAGTTTGAAAGGGTTTAAAAGATTAAGCAGACAGAAAAATGGATTCAGAACGTTATATCAAAGAGCTTTTTGCTATGAAGGACATGTGTGTGTATATATAATGTAGGGTATGAAGTGGAAGTCAAATTTGAATGTGTCCATGTCATAAACCTGGGGATTAAAATACTTCTTGATATCAATAAGATCCATAAGTGATTAAGGACAAGCATGATAAGCTTAGTATGAATTAATCTCATTGTTGGATGTGTCTTGTATAGTCCTTGTACTCTTTTTTTTTTAAAACCTCCATTTACTTTCTTGATTCTGAACTATTTTAACAATTAATACTAAAGAATCTTTAGTCTTGCCAGGCGGTGGTGGCACACGCCTTTAATCCCAGCACTTGGGAGGCAGAGGCAGGCAGATCTCTGTGAGTTTGAGGCCAGTCTGGTGTACAAAGCAAGTTCCAGGAAAGGCACAAAGCTACACAGAGAAACCCTGTCTCAAAAACAAACAAACAAACAAACAAACAAACAAACAAAGAATCAACTGCATTGATAAAATTCAGACTTTTGTGTTCAACTAAATATTTGAAAATCTTTTGGGATATTCAGTGGAATTCAAACCCCTGCAAGTTAAATCCATATTCCTGACCTTCTGTACCCCTGTTCACAAGGCTACTATACCTTTGCCCATATCAGTTGATAGCTCCTACTGCATACCTATTCTGTCTGGAAGTCACAGCCACAGAGCTATATTGCAAGCTATCTCTTCACCGTTATTCTGTAATACACCAGATTCTTTAACTACTTCTTTCAAACTAGCTCCGTGGTCACATCCATAACCTAACATCTGGTTTCAGTGAACCCAGTTAGATAGGTATTTTTGTATGTAAAATCATGGCACATTTAAGTCTTTGCTGGATCCCCACTAGTATAAAATTTCCTTAGTTCAATGATGGTAAAAGCTGATTTCAAGCTTTGGTGGTGTAAGGTTGTATAAGTAAGGATTAAGAAACTGAAACCCCTACAGTGAAATTTTACGTTGAGGAAAGAAATAGGCTCCAGGAAAACTTCAAATGCAGTCTATTAGGAGAAATAACAGCAAGGAAAGTCAAATGGAAAACAGACTATTGTGCATTGGATTATGATGTTTTATGCACGTATGGTATATACCTGTGTTTCACATGAGTATGTAGGTGGAGATGTGTTCATATGAGGTGAACATAGGTGTTTTCCTCTATTATTTCATACCATTTTTATTATGAGACAGATCCCTTCTATCTGAAGCTTGCAGTTTAGGCTACATTGGCTGGCCAGCATACTTTTGAAGTTCACTTGTCTCTATGCCTACAGTGCTGGGATTAGAGATATGCAGCGTCATCCCCAGTTTTTTTGTTGCTTTTGTTTGTTTGTTTGTTTGTTTTGGGGGTGGTAGTGGAAATCTAAACATAGGCACTCATCTTTGCAAAGTGATTACTTTATCCACTGAGCCATTTCCTTTGTCTTTACATTGTTTAATATTACTTGGATGTGAGAATCTTTTTTGCCTCTTTTTAGCTGAATTTTTAATTGTTTGACAGTTTTACACATTTATTTAATGAATTTTAGTCATTTTCACTCTGTACTTTCCTCCAATAACCCACTCCCTCCCCCACTGGTACCTTTCATTCCAAGGAGTCCCCTCCTACTTTCCTGTCCTCTTTTTGTGTGTGGCCCACTGATAATTAGAGCTCTAATTGCCTGAGTGTGGGTGGGAACTTACTCAGCAGGGCAAGGGCAATTTATCTGTGTCTCTTTAGCACAGAAGTTTATGTACATGTTTGCTTTACTGTAAGAAGCCTAATACTCCCAAGGATGCCTAGCATATCTCAAGCTATTGATGAATATGTGATGAACAAATAAGTTAGAACACAAGGCTGATAATAGTAGATCTCCAGATGATAAAACTTTGATTGAGGTATTGAACACATCAATGAATATGAAGCTTAAAAATGTAGAGTAGAATTTCCATTACTTCAATGAAAGTTCCATGTTGGATACTTCTGCATAGCTAGAGCCAAATACCTGACAAAATCTTTAGAGAGGAAAAGGTTTCCCTTAGTTCACAGTTTCAGAGGCTTTTGCACATGGTTGCTTGGAACCATAAAATTGGACAGAGCATCATGATGGCAGGAGAGTCTGCTAGAGGAATCTCTTGACATTATGGTGAATAGGAAGCCGTGTAGCTAGAGATGTATGCCAACAGCCCAAGGATCTTCATGCTCCAGCTAGATTCCACTTTCTGATATTGCTACTGCCTCCCTAAATAGCGTTAACATCTAAGGTTCAATCTTTGAGTTCATGAGCTTGTGGGGAACAAACAATATCCAAACCATCACAAGGCCTAAATTGTACCATTGACAACAATTACCTTCACATTGTACGGTGAAAGATTAGGTGTATTTACGACAAGCTTAGTAACTGATAATCATGCCAGGTTTGCCACTGTAAGTTATCAATAATCTAAAAGATGGCAAGAAGGTACCATTAACACAGTTGTCACCAGGTGATCAGAGCTCCAGAGGCTTTACTCTCTGTGACACAGGGAAGATGTGTCATCTATGCAAAAATGAGCTTCCCCCAAACTGTGTCTCACACCAGGCAATGTACATCCATGTTTAAAGAAGCATAGAACAGTAGGTGATGCAATGGGAGATACTCAAGGTAAGGAGTAAACTAAATGACTGGGTGTCTTGGAACACCCATGACCAAATATATTTCTTACTTTCAGTAAATGTTGAAAGTAGAAGTCAGTTTGGAGGTGTCTTAAGTCAGATCAGTGAAAACGCCATAGCAATAAACGTGACCGTTATATCTAGAAATTGGCTCAAACGTGTTGATTTTTCCCATGTATCAAACCACTGAAAGACAAAGATGATCACTTTCCCCAGTGGCTTATTGCTGGGGTAGCAGGACCAAGAGCGAAAGAAACTGGGATGTGAGTCGAAAGGGAAAAAGGGGGCAAACAGCAAATTGCCTATATGTATGAATTTCACTGGATGATGATGGTAAGGTATCAAAATGAAATATTCCACGAACGGCTTGATCCCCAGTCCATGATGAACTACTAAGTGGTGATTGTATTTGTGAGCATGCCAGCTTTATCAATGAGTAGCAATCAGTAGTTGGAGCCTAGTGAAGGAAGTAGGTCACAGGGCATGTTTCTTCTGGGGAGTATTACTTCTTGGTTTTTTGTTTTTTGTTTTGTTTTGTTTTTTCGAGACAGGGTTTCTCTGTGTAGCTTTGTGCCTTTCCTAGAACTCGCTTTGGAGACCAGGCTGGCCTCGAAGTCACAGAGATTCACCTGGCTCTGCCTCCCGAGTGCTGGGATTAAAGGCATGCGCCACCACCGCCTGGCAACTACTTCTTGTCCAAAGCCCCTTGCCCTCCTCTGTTCTATCTGCCCCTCCCCCTCTCTTTCTCTGTCTCCTCTTTCTCTATCCTTGTCTCCCTCTCCTCCTCCTCTCTCTCTTCGCACTCTCTCCTTCCTCTTGCTTGCCTCCCTTTTCCTCTTCCTCTCCATCCCTTCTTCTTCCTCTCTCTCTCTCCTCTCTCTTTTTTCTGACTCTGAGTGCCACCACACCCTCTCTGCTAAGTTGTTATGCTGCTTCTCAGACCTACAGGGATGGGGACAAGTGACTCCGGGCTGAAACTTCTAAAACTAAGCTCAAGTAAAATGTCCTCATCTAAGTGGTTTTCTCTGCGAGTGTTGGCACTGTGATGGCAAATACGGTGGAGACACATGGTGTTCTCGTGGAAAGACTTCCAAAGACTCTTCTATAATTAATCTCAAGTTACAAATCTAGAGTTTAAGTGCCTGACAGATAGCTGGCAGCATCTTATTCCTGCCCCACTCTAGAATAAAAATATATGACAAATAAAAAGAGAATGGATCAACTCCCTCTTTCTTGGTAGAGTCGCCTCGGTTCTGATTTAGAATTCTCAGAATAGCTCAAAGCCGAAATGAGATTAAAGCTTTCATATGAGCAATGCCGAACTTTCTCAATACGAAAAAAGTCTTAGTGCTCCAATAATATTCATTCTTAAGACTCCAGATTGACAAAAAAATGAATCAACCAACTCAGGATTAGGACCATGACAAGACATATTTAAAAATATATGAGAACAGAATGTTATTTGAGATCTATTTAATTTGTGTAATTAATTCTTTGAATTTAATTCATCTCACTTAATAAATTCTCTGAGATGGTGAAAATTTCCATGCCATTCTAATAATATATATATTTAAATTACATAAAGACCTGAATGTCTGAATGTGGGTATGTGCACATGATTGAAGTGCCCCTGAAGGCCAGAGTACATTTATTGGCAGTCAGCCATTTAATAAGGGCACTGGGAACTCAACTCGGGTCATCTGGAAGAGAAGTAAATACTTTTAACCATCGAGCCATCTTTCTGACCCCTCCCCACAATTTAATTACTTTAGAGTAGAATCATGATGGCTTATAATGAATCATGCTTGTAGCACCAGTGGGAAACTGAGGCAAAAGCCACACTATAATTTCAAGGGCTGTCTGAGCAAAGATATTTTTAGTAGGCTAGCAGGACTATCTGAAATGATCTTATCCCACTCCTTACCTGCCAAAAAAAAATTAGAACACATCCAATATTGTATACAAGTTGTAATTTTTGTAAATCTGTGAACTCTGGAATCTCCGTTTCAATTTTTTTTTAATTTTGTTTTGGTTTTGGTTTTGGATTTCAAGACAGGGGTTCTTTGTGTAGTTTTAGAGCCTGTCCTGGATCTTGCTCTGTAGACCAGGCTGGCCTCGAACTCACAGAGATTCACCTGGCTCTGCCTCCCCAGTGCTGGGATTAAAGACGTGTGCCACCACCGCCCGGCGTCAAATTTGTTTTTAATTCTGCCTTTTACTAGTTATGCTCAACGGTGAGTGATCTATGTTTTTCCTTGTGACTGAGTTTCTTAAACTTTGTGATAAGGGTAGGAATAGCATCTCTTTCACAAGGTACATTGCATTCAATGAGTTAGTGAACAGCATTGTCTGTGCATTGGTTAACACATGTGCACGTCCACCTTTGTAATGGTTGTGACTTGGGGATACTGAGGTAGCTATAGTTTTGCTAAATTCCCTGTACTTAGAGTATGCATCAGAATGAGCAAACACAAGTTTAAATTATGCGTCAGGGATTGTGGTTCTATGACAGAGTGCTTGACAATCCTCTGCGAGGCCTTGAGTTTGATCTCTAGCACCATAGGGAGAAAATGACTTTAAATTATGTTACATGTAGAAGTGAATGACAAATATGGAGTTAATACATAGGAGATATAAAGTATGTTCTGACATCTAAAAGTTATTTTTAGTGTAATTCCTAAGGGGGAAAAGCATTATTAGATACTGACTAACATTTTCTTTTGTTGGTGGTTGATATGATAGGAAATCATGGAGAAATGATCTTTTTCTAGTATCAGGCAAATTGCTTGAGATGTTAGAATAATGTAGAAACTCAGTCATTAAAGATAGTCTCTGCTTAATTGTTTCCTAATTTTTAATCTGTGAAAGTGTAGTTCAAGTAAAAAAGTGGATACTGGGCATTAATTCTGGACCCCCACACATGCTAGAGAAGTACTCCACCATTAAGCTGAATCTCCATCCCTAAAGAAAATGTGTTAAAAGTAAAACAATACACAAATGAAGTAAGATATGATAATCAAAAAGAACTAGAAACTTGTACTTAGCCTGTATACTTATTTGGTGTTGATTAAACAAACAAACAAACAAAACCAATTGGGAGCCAGCAAGATGGCTTAGTTGTTAAAGGCACGTACTACCAAGCCTGTTGACCAGAAATCAATTTCTGGGGGCACACAGTGAGAGAATCAACTCCTGCCAATTTCTCTCTGACTTTCACACATGTGTGTGACTTATGTATACACACACAGATAAAAATAATGCAATAAAATTATAAATAGTTGATTGAAATACATGTTTCATCACATAACATTATGTAATATCAACTATGAATCATCTTAACACAGCTCTCTTTGCTCCTCAAAATAACATGGTTTTGACAAATATGACAGATTATATTATATTTATAATATTTATATATTTGATATTATAAATATTTATATTTTGCTTTGTTCCTCCTTTGCTTTTTATGCCACTGTATGATTTTTCTTTACTATTCACAAAGATGCTTATTGCACATACATTATATGTATTTATATAACATATAAACTATAATACATATATGTGTATAAATATAATACATATTACATGTGTATAAATACATGATTCATATTTATATATTCCCTATTATAGAAAATAGAACAGATTTTTGAGTAGTTTGAATTCTTGGCTAAGTAGAGGACATTCTCTAATTAGAATGTTCTTATCTAACACAATTAAGTGGAGCTATTTTTATTTTTTATCAAAGATGCTATAATTTAGGGTGTTTATCTGAAGAACAGAGTTGAATACAGCTATATATATATATATATATGTGTAATTACTCATTAAAATGTGAAAATATGAAGCAAAAATAAGTGCTTACTAAGAAAGCATCTTGGAATGTCTGCTGTGTATTCAGTACTATTTTAGGCATTTTATAAAATAAGTGCAAGATAACAAGTTGGCTACAGAATTTCACACTGTAATTTGTTACTGATTTTTTCCTTGTATTGGTGAAATAAATATAAAAGGCAGCATATAGCTAGATGGCTAGTTATACAGAAATCATCATCATACTTTTGGGGTAGTTTATTGGAAGATTTCCTTTTAAGAGATAAATGTTGAATCAGTTCGTAAAACGATAATTTGTACTAAATTATAATCTTTCTTCTGGGTGGGAGTAAATCAAGAAACTTCTTTTTTCTTAGTACCCCCAAATATTTAAATATTTTGGACTTCAGCAACTAATAGAGATTTTTTTCTACTAGTTTTAAATGATATAATAGTTTATATTTAGTTCAAAAGTTATGTAGGATGAGTGTAAAATTAAAACTGGCTTGTAGATATCTTTTCGATATTATTTTAAGGAGGCATATTCAGGAAGCCCTACACACCTTCCATGAACCTAGCAGCAAAACATTTCTACACAGTCAATGAGGCTAGAGTATTAGACAAGGAGATAAAGCTGATGTTTGCTTGACTATCATAAAAAGATATCATGATGGCTCCCAGAGAAGGGTGTAAAAGCCAACCCAAGGACTGCCTGAGACAACTGCCCACCCTCGGATCCCAGTTGCAGCTGCTTCCCCTGGAACCCAAGGATGTGCTGCTCTGTATCCTTAGTCAAGTGGAGAAAAGAGCTGGCATTCTCGGGGTTCTGTCCCTTTTCAAACACTAATATTTATTAAGTTTGATTGCATGGGAAGCTGCAGAACTCGGTGTTTGAGGATTCTCCCCATTTCTTTCTCTGGGTCTCCAGATGCTGGAAGGAAGCATTAACCTTGTCCTGGGCATCTGTGTTCTAAGGCACACTCATCTGCAAGGAAAATAATTTGTTTGAGTTGCTCTCCTGCAAGATGAAAAGCTTTTCAAACATATTAAGTCAGAGAAACATGCTACATTGTACATGTTTGAAATTGCATGCTTGGTTTTTATTTGTTGCTACTTAACATTAATTATGTCCACTATAGGCACTTGTAAAGACTCTGTTGTATATTCATAATCAATTAAAGTTAACACCGTTCAGAATTCTTTCTTCCTACTAAGGTCCATGTTGACCAAACAATGCATAAAGAGGCAGTCAAGATAGCTCCGTGATTAAAAGTGCCTGCCTCCAATCCTGAGGACCTATGTTCAATCCAGGGTAATCCACGTGGTAAAAGGAAAGAACAGACCCTTGCAAGTCACCTTCATACCTCTCCATGTAAGCACCATGGCATTTACACACCCATGCAAATAAACACTTTCACATATCCACAAAATAAGTTAATAGCTGTTAAAAAAAAAAAACAAATTTCAAAAGAATACTACATAGTGGGAATATTCCCTAAATACACTGTATGCATGTTTGAAATTCTCAAAAAAAATTAACATTATATGTACTAAAAATGACCCAATGTTATAAAAATTAAGAAAAAACAGGAATATGCCCTAAACAGTTTATAAAAATTCAGTTATTCTCCAAGCGATATTGGAAGCTATTAATGTGCAATGAGAAAATTATGAGTGTTGTAGGATGAGAAGTGTTAGCAAATTGAAAGTTCAAGTATTTCACTCACGGAGTTCACCAAAGTCCTCTGAAAACCACTACAACAATTATATACTCTGTTAACATATTACTGTATCTTTTTAAAAATTTTATTTATTCGAGACAGGGTTTCTCTGTGTGGCTTTGGAGCCTATCCTGGATCTTGCTCTGTAGACCAGGCTGGCCTTGAACTCACAGAGATCTTCCTGCTTCTGCCTTCCAAGTGCTGGGATTAATGGTGTGCACCACCAGTGCCTGACCCTCCTCCACTTCTGTATAGGAAAGGGCAGGTCTCCCATGAGTATCTGTATCTTTCACATAGGAAAAAAAATATTAGTATATGTTAATTAGACAATGGAAGGAGTTTCATCATACATTTCCTTACATAAATTATCTATTTGAGCATATTCACTGCTCATGCTCATCTCCTCTCTACACTTTTCCCTGGTGTTCTCTACTTCAATTTTATGACTTTGTTTTTCCTTTCATTTATTCTTTATGCTTACATTAAACATCTGAGAGAAGATATTCAGTACTTGTCTCCGTGGAGCTGGTTTATTTCAATTAACATGATAATCTCTAGTTCCATCTATTTTTCTGAAAATGATAAAACTTGGATATAAAAGCCCATTGTATGTCCCAGTATACACCACATTGTATTCATTCATCTGCTGATGGGCTCTAGGTTGAATCAATAATTTGCTTGTTATGAATAGTGCTGTGAATGTGCTTATTTATTTATTATTTATCATTATAAATAATGAAAATATTTATGGCCTATTTTTCATAATTGTTATTGCATGTATATATGTATATACATAAATACAAGCTACTCAGTGTGTACAGAGTTCCTTGCATGTATATTTTAAGGCTGACTGCATGACACTGGACAACCAATTAGTGTGCTCTTCTCTTCCCTGGGGAATACCATGTCTCCCGCTGTCACCTTTCATCGGCTGCTGATACTGCTTTGCATAGTGTTGTTAAACCTAACAACTCTTTCTGCAGTAATTTCTTAAGAGCATCTTCCTAGGAAGCCTATCTTGAAATACTACTGTGTTGAATTTGTATCTCTGTTTTCTACCAAGCAAATTTTTCAAATAAAAGTAAGCGTTCCAACCACTATCCCGTTTCCAACTTTTAAATGAGTATATTAGTTACATTAACTTTGAGCAGAAAAATAACAAATTAAGGTTAAATTCCATAAGAATTAATTTCTTTTTTTTATTTAATTTTTTTTCATTTTACATACCAATCACAGTTCCCCCTCCCTCTCCTTCTCCTGCTCTCCCCCACCTCCTCCCTACCCAAGCTTTCAACCACTCCTCATGGGGGTGAAGGCCTCCCTTGGGGAGTTTACTCAGGCTGCCCTACCAATTTGGGTAGGATCAAGCCCCTCCCCCCTGCATCAAGGCTGAGCAAGTTATCCCACCATGGGGAATGGGCTCAAAAAAGCCAGTTCATATATGCAGGGTAAGTCCTGCTCCTATTGCCCCCTGAGGCCCCACAAACAGATCATGCCACATAACTCTTACCCACATTCAGAGGATCTAGTTAGGTCCCATGCAGGTTCCCCAGCTGTCAATTCAGAGTCTGTGAGCTCCCACCAGCTCAGGTCAGCTGTCTCTGTGGTTTCTTCACTGACCACAAAAGAACAATACTCAACTTCATATGGAAAACAAAAAACCCAGGATAGCCAAAATAATCCTGTACAATAAAGAAATTTCCAGAGGAATCTCCATCCCTGACTTGAAGCTCTGTTATAGTGCTATAGTAATAAAAACTGCTTGGTATTGACATAAAAACAGACATGTGGATCAATGAAATCAAACTGAAGACTCTGACATTAATCCACACATCTATGAACATCTGATTTTTGACAAAGAAGCCGAAAGTGTAACAATAATTGCATCCTTTCAGAAAAAAATGAAATATGGGAAAAGGGATGGCTCAACATAAAACTAATACGCTAACAAAATGGAATAATTTTAAATATTCCTGCATTTATAGTTATGAATTAAATATAGCAACCTTTCAGTATTTAACTAGACTGATGAAAACATCCATAAAGACAAATATGATAAACAAGCTTGGATTCACGATTATGTATTAAACTTCGTTCTTTTTTTACTCAAAATTCATCATATAGGAATTTCATATGGAGACTCAATATATTTTAAAGAATTGAAATAATGCATAATGGTTTCTTTCAATATAAGAGTTTAATTACAAACTAATGCTATAATTAAGTAATCTAAAAGATAAATATAAAGTACTAAAATTCAGAGTAATTAAGGTAGATACCTCCATTCATATCATTGGTCAGTGAGGAATTAAAAATTAAAATAGTGCCTTTTAAAATAATGATACTGAGCTGTTAACAGGTTGCCATGTGGAAGGCAGCCAAACCTTACAAATTTATAGCAATAAAATATATAAATAAGAGAAATGTGAATTTGCCGGGCGGTGGTGGTGCACGCCTTTAATCCCAGCACTTGGGAGGCAGAGCCAGGAGGATCTCCGTGAGTTCAAGGCCAGCCTGGGCTTGAGTTCCAGGAAAGGCACAAAGCTACATAGGGAAACCCTGTCTCAAAAAAAAAAAAAATGAGAAATGTGAATCAATAGTAAGAGTATTTGTTCAAAGAAACAGGAGAAAGAGCAAAACAAAAAACAGTTAAAAATAGGAAAATGGTGGACCAATGGAATCGAATTGAAGACCCTGATATTAATCCGCACACCTATGAACTAATAATTTTTGACAAAGAAGCCAAAAGTGCACAATGGAAAAAAGAAAGCATCTTCAACAAATGGTGCTGGCAAAACTGGATATCAACATGTAGAAGGCTGCAAATAGATCCATATCTATCACCGTGCACAAAACTTAAGTCCAAGTGGATCAAGGACCTCAACATAAATCCAGCTACTCTGAACCTGCTAGAAGAGAAAGTAGGAAGTAGTCTTGAACACATTGGCATAGGAGACCACTTTCTAAATAGAACACCAGTAGCACAGACACTGAGAGAAACAATCAATCAATGGGACCTCTTGAAACTGAGAAGCTTTTGTAGGGCAAAGGATACGGTCAACAAAGCAAAGCGACAGCCTACAGAATGGGAAAAGATATTCACCAATCCCACATCTGACAGAGGACTGATATCCAGAATATATAAGGAACTCAAGAAATTAGACATCAAAATGCCCAACAGTCCAATTAAGAAATGGGCTATAGAACTAAACAGAGAATTCTCAACAGAGGAAACTCAAATGGCTGAAAGACATTTAAGGAATTGCTCAACATCCCTAATCATCAGGGAAATGCAAATCAAAACAACTCTGAGATACCACCTTACGCCTGTCAGAATGGCTAAGATCAAAAACACTGAAGACACCTTATGCTGGAGAGGATGTGGAGCTAGGGGAACTCTCCTCCACTGCTGGTGGGAATGCAAGCTTGTACAACCACTTTGGAAATCAATATGGCGATTTCTTAGAAAATTGGGAATCCATCTCCCCCAAGATCCAGCTATACCACTCTTGGGCATATACCCAAGGAATGCTCAACCACACCACAAGAGCACTTGTTCAGCTATGTTCATATCAGCGTTGTTTGTAATAGCCAGAACTTGGAAACAACCTAGATGCCCTTCAACTGAAGAATGGATAAATAAAATGTGGTACATATACACAATGGAATACTACTCAGCAGAGAAAAACAATGACATCATGAGGTTTGCAGACAAATGGATGGATCTAGAAAAAATCATCCTGAGTGAGGTATCCCAGACTCAGAAAGACAAACATGGTATGTACTCACTCATAACAGGATACTAGATGTGGAACAAGGATGACTGGACTGCTACTCACATCACCAGGCAGGCTACCTGGAAAACAGGACCCCAAGAAAGACACAGGGATCGCCCAACGACAGAGAAATGGAATGAGATCTACATGAACAGCCTGGACAGGAGTGGGGGTAGTGAAGGGCGAGGGTCGAGGGAAAGAGAGCTTGGGTGAGTGGGAGATCCCAGCTGGATCAAAAACAGAGAGGGAGAACAAGGAATAGGAGACCATGGTAAATGAAGACCACATGAGAATAGGAAGAAACAAAGTGCTAGAGAGGCCCACAGAAATCCACAAAGATACCCCCACAACAGACTGCTGGCAATGGTCGAGAGACAATCCGAACTGACCTACTCTGGTGATGGGATGGCCAAACACCCTAATTGTCGTGCTAGAAACCTCATCCAACTACTGATGGATCTGGAGGCAGAGATCCATGACTAGGCCCCAGGTGGATCTCTGGGAGTCCAATTAGCGAGAATGAGGAGGGTTTATATGAGAGAGAATTGTTGAGACCAAGGTCGGATAAAGCACAGAGACAAATAGCCAAACAAACGGAAACACATGAAATATGAACCAATGGCTGAGGGGTCACCAACTGGATCAGGCCCTCTGAGTGGGTGAGACAGTTGATTGGCCTGATCTGTTTGGGAGGCATCCAGGCAGTGGGACCGGGTCCTGTGCTCATTGCATGAGTTGGCTGTTTGAAACCTGGGGCCTATGCAGGGTCCCTTGGCTCAGCATGGGAGGAGGGGACTGGACCTACCTGGACTGAGTCCACCAGGTTGATCTCAGTCTGTGGGGAAGGCTTTGCCCTGGAGGAGATTGGAATGGGGGGCGGGCTGGGGGGAAGGTGAGGGGGGCGGGAGGGGGGAGAACAAGGGAATCTGTGGCTGATATGTAGAACTGAATTGTATTGCAAAATAAAAATTAAAAAAAAAAAATAGGAAAATGCTACTATCGTAGCAGAAATTAGTATACATTATCTTTTTATAGAAGATAATCAAAACATAACGTTTATTTAAAATGCATTGATATTTGTAACTCTCTTGTAGATTCATCAAAAAAGCCAGTAGGAAAGGCCAAATAACATCCGAGTGCCTGGACAGAGCATTTGCTCAACAGGAGCAAAGCCCTGGGTTTACTCCCTGACACCTGCAACAAGCAATTAGAGCAGGCTTTAACAAGTGTTTCTCACTAAGTTCCTTCAGACAACGAAAAATGAGAATGTTTAAACACAATTTATATTGATAGATTTAAGTGATAGATAAGTTTGACAAATTCCTGCAAAGCCAAACCTTAAATCAACATTATATAAAAAATAAAAAGACTCAAATAATACTCTTGGACTCTGATTTTTTTCTGATGAATTCTGCAATTTTTTAGTGATGGGATTATACCAACTATTATAACCTCTAAATGACAGAGGCAAGAAGTACGTTCCCAGGTTGTTTTGTAAAACAGATTGACTTTCTATTGCTGCACCACAAATTTCTACCTATTCCGTGGATCAATAAAACACGTTTTATTTCATTTTTCTGTAGGTCAGGATTTGAGTAATAGCTTGTTTTTGTTGTTTGCACAATGTTTAAACAAAACCAAGTTAAAAGCAGGTTTGGATGCTTTCTCATCTCTGTCTTTTAATTCTCTCCTGAGTGTTCATGTGCTCATGTAGTGTTCTCTCTCTGTCTCTCTATCTCTCTGTCTCTGTCTGTCTGTCTCTCTCTCTGTGTGTGTGTGTGTGTGTGTGTGTGTGTGTGTGTGTGTGTGTGTGTGTCTTTCTCTTTCTCCTTTCTGTCATGTCTTGTAAAAATGTATCCCTTTACCTAGGACTCTCACAGGCTCCTGAAACGATGGAATGATAGAATGAACATGAAGCGCTTTGACACATAAGGCCATAATTGAAACAAAAGTTGATACGCTATGAACACAACAAAATCAAATACAAGTCAATTTTCCATCTAGGAAGTTGCAGAAGCCCAAGTTTTAATGAAAGTTTAGTTAATTAGATGGAGAAATGGGTTTGGATGTATTACATCAGGAACTAAAATACATCATCCCGCATGCTGAGACAGAAAAACACAGTGGTCATTAGTAAAGCAATACTCCATTCTTTTTGTTTTGCAACTATGTACAAAAGTTAAATCCTGTAGGAAAGTAAAATGCCAGGATTATTAATGATAACTTAAGCTTTATGTTAGTGTGCTTTAAAATTTAAGATACTGGAAAGTTTTTTTCTGTTTCTTTTTTAAAAACATCCTTATTGTTCATACCGTCATATATATATACAATGAAATATGATATTCACCGTCTCTTTCCTCCAACTCCCTCCATTTATCCTCAACATGCCCACTCCCTGTTTCTTTTTCCTATGCACTAAGTCCAGTTAGCACTGTCCACATATGAATGATTGTGGGGCCATCTATCAGAGCATGGGACACCTACCTAGTGGCCATACCCTCAAGAAAGAATGATTCTCCTTCCCCCAGAAACTACCTACAGTCGGGATCTCTTCAATACTAGGTGGGGCTTGAGGATCTTTATCCTCATCTACTCTGGAATTTTGGCTGGCTTGATTTATACAGGTCTTGTGCAGGGTCCTGGGTTGCTGTGAGTTCATGATTTCCATAGCTGTGTCATAGTCAGAAGATTTGAACTTAAAATTGGTAATTTCACTTAATTTATTTTAAGTTTGTCAATATTGGAATTTTATTTCGCTCCTCCTGGAAATTATTTCTTGTACAAATTGGACTTGGTTCAGTGTTGTTCGAAGACATATCTAGTATTAATATTTCAGTCAGTTCTGTATAGCAAGACATTATATCCTTCTTCCTCCACCCCACCCCCTTCTTCCTTCCCACAGCTTTAAAAGCTCTTACTTATGGATCAGTTTCTATGGGCTCTAAGCTACTATTTGTACTAGATTATAGGATAGTGTTTTCCTAATTTAAACTGTATAATTCTAAGGATAAGAATCTATGCACAGATAAGAATTCTATTTACTTGCCTGTGAGAAGCCTAATTCTACAATCCTCAACATATTAAAGAAATCCTACATATTTTAATGATTTTCAAATACCTAACAACATTTATTTAAAGACAAAATAATTCCGTTTTCAAGATAGCATTGCAAGTAAATATCTGTAGATACACAAAATGACATTTCATTTGAATTAATGTTGGAGGAGTGCCAAGAATTCAAATGTGTTTCCATAATGTAATTATGAAAATGCATGCTTTCCTAAAGTGTATGAAGGCTTCATGCACAGACCCATCTAAATTCCATCAGTCAGTATTCATAGACCCACATCTAACTTGCCTACGCCCTTTCAAGGTTACATTTAATAGGAACATGTAAGAAGGCTCTTTTCCTCTTCTCCTCATTAGGATGTGACTCTTCTCAGCATTGTAGGTCTTTTTTTTTTTTTTAACAGCATCAAAATCAACAAATCAACCAATCAGTCAACTAGTCCTATCTGGCCTGGTAATATAAACCTGAAACTCTTAAGAAGATGAAGCAGGAGGCAGGAGGATTGCAAGACTATTCTAGGTTGCAAGTCCTGACCTGGACCACTTAGTGAGAATTTACCTTAAAAATAAAAATTGATAAAAGTAAAAAGAAAAGATGGAGATGTAGCTCATTGGTGAGTAGAGTGCTGGGAGAGCATTCATGAGACTCTGGATTCAGTTTGTATAGAAAAAAAAATAATCCTCTTTTTCTAACAGGTTAAAAGACTCTATAGTCCTTACTGAGATTAGTAGCCAAGAAAGTTCTTTATTTAAATGCATTAGAACTTTTGTTAGCTTTGTTGCTTAACATCTCCACTGCATTAGTCCCTACTCCATAACAAAATGGCTAAGAGACACCATGCAGGCTACGAGGGAGAACATACACCAATGGTCTTAGACAGCTGTAATCCTAAGATCTTTGAGAATGACCTGTATAGCATGATGTAGTCACTTGTGCAATAATGGTAATATTGTATGTCACAGAAGTAACCAACTATTCTCTGATTGGATTTGAGAACCTCTCAACAGGAAGAAATCCATGAGTAGTTCTGTAAATCTGATCACTGTACCTGTTTATTACCTTTTATGTGTTATCATTAGTGCCTATTTATATTTTCAAATATTTTGTTCACATTCTTTTCTTCATTAATAGTATTTCTCACTGCTTAACTGAAAAAGTCTTTCTTCATATTTTAAATACTGCAATAACTCCCTGCTACCTTCCTCTGAGTATATGACTTAAACTAAGTTAGTTATATTAAGATTCTGGGACAGCGATGGGTGGGGATCCTCAGGTTTCTATTAATCACAAGTATGGAAGCATACATACTCACAAGCACACATTTATATCTTTATAGGTTTACCTTTATAATTATATTTAGTGTATATATACATACTTGTATAAATTTACCTTACAATTGTATTTACTCTATATATACATACTAAATCAAAGTATATATATATATATATATATACTTACACTTTTATGTAGCATAAATATATATTTCATGCAGCATATATATAGTATAAATATATATTTATACTTTTATTTAGTATATATACTTGCATGTATATAGTGTAATATATACATTAGATGCAAACTGTTTCACTGAAATTATTCTTTTTAGCCTATGATCAGAACAAATGTAATAGCATTAAAATATATAGCAGAGAAAAAAATGTCCTCACAAAATTCATGCCCACTCAGAGTTTGAGAGTGTAATGTTAATAGCTTATTTGTAGCTACAAGTATTTAAGCATCTTAAAGTGCAGTTACTCTGAATGTAGGATTCTAAATTTATTGACTGTTACCCTTATGAGAAGGGGAGTAGACAGAAAGACACACAGCGGATGGTAATAGCGGAAAAGTGGGAGAGAGACATGAAAAATTATCTACTGGAACTGATAGAAAGTGTCCAATCTGCTGAAGTTTAAGTTCTGGACAAGTTCTGCCCAGAAGTGTGACAAAAGTCATATCTGTTGCTTTAAACTCTCAGGTCCCTGAGAGTGTGTTACAAATGCCCCTAAGATGATAGAACCTAAATGTGATAGATGTTGAGTGAACTAAAGGCAAAGTGACATTAAACATGAGAAGAGAGAGGCAAAAACTAGATCATGTTGAGTCATGAGAGGCAGCAGTTAGATCATGTTGAGTCATGAGAGGCAGCAGTTAGATCATGTTGAGTCATGAGAGGCAGCAGTTAGATCATGTTGAGTCATGAGAGGCAGCAGTTAGATCATGTTGAGTCATGAGAGGCAGCAGTTAGATCATGTTGAGTCATGAGAGGCAGCAGTTAGATCATGTTGAGTCATGTAAGAATTTTTTTCCCCAAGTACTATGGAAAAACATGGTATTAAGCCTCTTTTATGTGAGGAAATTGTATAATATTTATACATTAAAATATTATAGACATAGGGAAATGGTTCATTAGATAGAGCACATGTTGTACAAGCATGAATACCAGAGTTTTGGATCCCTGGCACCCATATGAAAATCTTTGTGTGGTTGTACACACCTATAATCCCAATTTTAGGAAGTAGATACAGAATGGCCCCAGGGGCTCACTGGGTTGCCAGTCTATTTGTTTATCTCCAGTGCCCTTGTTACTGGGGCATCCCTGGACAAGAATGCTATGCCCATGGGTTGGTAAAGGACTCAGTATGAACCACTGGCAATGGTTTCATGGAACGATGTCTGATTTACTGCATACAAACCACTATTGATACAGTGGAAACCTATCAACTGTGAATGGTTAGCACATTACTTTAGACTGGACGGCTCATACCACCAGGGTCTCTGTGTGGAAGATGCACATAAAAGAGGATGTGGAGAGTGGAGACTCACCTGCAGGCCAGGTACTGGCTACTCACCCTACTTCAGAATTCAGTGTTCTGACTCCTGGGAGTACGGAGGAGCTGGTGTGCTGTGGGGCGTTTACCCACCACCCCCACAGTTCCCCCAGAGTTTTCTTGAGTGCGAGCAGCAGGAAATATTAGATAGAAGGATTTATTGCGGAGAATATCGCGGAGATAAACAGATAGAAAATAAAGGATAGCATCGAGAGGGCCTGGAACCTTTTCCAATGGGCCCCGACTGTCTCTGCCTCAGGGTTTTTATAGAGACGCCAAGGGGTGGAGCAAAAGACCTCCTCCCCCAGCACAGCCAAGTGCAGACCATCTCAGACACCTGCACTCAGGCCCGTGGTCTAATCATCCTCTATGAGGACCTGCTGGGTAAAGCCACGAGGAACCCGAGAACGGGCTCCCACAGTGTGCCATGCTTTTTATTTAGAAGTACCTTATGCCAGGTATGTTCACCACTAGGTCATGTCTGCGTTTTCTCCTACATTCCAGGTTCAGTGAGAGCATTGAAACCTGTGGTCATAACCAAGACCAATAAGACCAATGATTCTAATCTTTTGTCTGATTAAAACTTCCAGTCCTCTGTGGAATTAGTCTAAAGGGGTTGCTTTAGACTAATAATAATAGTATTAGTCTCTAATTTCATAGAGGGAGACAGAAACAGAGTATTTATTAAATACTGTGGTTAGGCGAGCTAGGAATGAAGTCTGATTAATGGCCATAAACTAGCTTATGTTTTATTAATTTAATATTTTTTCTCACTAGTTCTTTGATTTTAGACAAGCTACTCATAATCACAGAGCATCAGTATCTCATACATAAAATTAAATCTGCATTTGTCTGTTCTGAGACTATTTGTGATAATTCTTGGTGACTAAAATTAAGACTGATTTTCTTGCCGAGTCAGTCATAAAAACATAAACATACATCTCAGCCACTCACCCTGAAAAGAAGAATTGAGTAGCTGGAAGAGGGGAAGAGTAATGAGAAAAAGGAAAAGAAAATAGTATCTTGAGCTTTTAGTCACTTAACACAAGAGTGAAACTTTTACCTTCAAGTAATCAGTGGAAGTTTTAATATTTTTTCGATGTTTTAGACTGTTTCAACAATAAATCCTCATGTCTTTTATTCTAACCTTTTCATTGACATATTAATATTATGGTGGGCTTTATTGTGTCATTTTAGTGAACTGTGGTTTATGCTCGTACCTGAAGTGTTCTCCCTAAGTTTTTTTCTCTATTTCAAAGTTTCAGATTTATCCTAACATCTGCTTTGATTTCAGTTGATTATTTTTCAAAATTACAGGTAGGGTCAAGATTTATTCTTATATGTAACTGTCCATTTTCCCTGTTCCTTACAGAAGATGTCTCCTCTCATGTGCTCCAATGAATGTTTTTGGTACCTTTGTTAAAACTCAATGGTTATAGCTCTATGATTTATTTCTGGGTCTTGTATTGTATTCCAGTGGTCTTATTTGTCTGGAGTGTGTGTGTGTGTGTGTGTGTGTGTGTGTGTGTGTATGTGTATGTGTGTATCTTACTGCTTTTGTTATGATTGCTCTGTAGTATAAACTGAGGTCAGGTACAATAACACTTCTGCCCACACACTTTTCACTCAGAATTACCTTGCACATTTGGAGTGTTTGGTACTTCCATGTCAGTTTTAAGTTTTTTAAAATACTAGTTCTATGAGGAATGTGATTAGAATTTTGATAATGATTACAGTGAGTCTGTATTAGTGGTTACTGGTAATTTACTATTTTAACTGGATTAATTCCAACATTCCATGAATATGGGTGGTTTTGAATCTTCTAGGTTTTTTTTATTTTATTTCATTCAGTATTTAATAGCTGCATTGTTAGATACTATACTGAAAAAGGTTGGTTCCAGAATGCATAATTGGGAGAGACATACTTAGAAGTTGTCAGTGTACTACATTAATCTCCTGACCTGTGAAGGAAAGGCTATTATACTTGGAAAGTTCATGAGCACTTCCTTTTTACAAGGAAAACACTGAACCGAAAACAATACCATGTCCCTGGAGGAACTGAACTCAGTGCCATGATCAAGGACTTGAAATATGCAAGGGTGATGGTTCCCACCACATTTTCCTCTAACTCCCCTGTGTGGTGGTTTATGCAGATCATGGATAATGACAGCTGATTATAGGAAACTCAATCCAGTAGAAATTCCAATTGCAGCTGTTCTACCAGATGTGATTTCCGTATTTGAGCAGATTAACACCTATCTAGGTACCTTATAGGCAGCTGTTGATCTAGCAAATGCCTTTATCTCTATATCTGTCCATAGGGACCATCAGAAGAAATTTTTCTACTGGCAAGGTCAGAAGCAAACCTTTACCTCTCTATCTCGGGGGTATATTAATTCTTCAGCCCTGTGTAAAATTTTACTTGGCAGGCAACCCGTTAACCTCACAATATCACACTGATCCATGATATTGTCATTTTGCTGATTGGACCAAATGAGCTGGAGGCAGGAACCACTTTGGACTTGATAATGCATATGCACATCAAGGGATAAGAAATAAATCCAACGAAAATTCAAGAGACTTTTATGTTAGCTAAACTTCCTGAATTATAATTATATGTGCCACACCAAGCCCCTCTAGCACTGGCCCTCAACCTATGGATCACAACCATCAGAAAATACACATTTCCAACGGTCTTAGAGACACCAGGCAGTAGCAAAATTACAGTTATGAAGGAGCGATGAAAATAAATTTATGGTTAGGGGTTCCAAAGACCATCAGAAATACGTGTTTTCTGAGGGCTGAGGGCTGCAACGCAGCTTGAGAACACTGTAAAGAAGTTGCTGCGCCAGGGCCCTTTTTTTTTTTTTTAAAGATTTATTTATTTATTTATTACATATACAGAAGAGGGTGCCAGATCTCCTTACAGATACTTGTGAGCCACCATGTGAGTGCTGGGAATTGAACTCAGGACCTCTGGAAGAGCAGTTGATGCTCTTAACCTCTGAGCCATCTCTCCAGCGCCAGGGCCCTTCTTGCCACTAAGTATAAACCATGAAACTCGTTGAGCCTATTTGGAGTTTGGAGATAGCATATTCTTCACGTGAGCATGATACTCTAGCGCCTATGACCGCAAAGCTGCTAGTTCTGAGCGGAACCTGGGACAGAAGAGGGCTCTGTAAGTCCAGGATGTTCAGCAGGCTGCTCTGTCATATGGGCCACGTGATCCAGCTGACTCTACCCAGCCGTAGAAAAAAAAAATCTTTCAGACAGAATTTGTTTCATTTTGTGTTCAATGTCCTCAGCTTTCTGATTTTTAAAGAAAAAAAGTCTTTTTACATATATATATATATATATATATATATATATATATATATATATATATATATATATATATTTACCTAACTGGGATTTTCTTAGAATAATTGCAGTGTTTGCTTAACACTTTTTTGTGTGCCTGAAGTGGACACACAAACTATTCAATTTGCTTTTCAGTACTGGAACATTCTTTGACCTTTGGTTTGTTGCCAAAGAAACAGTTGGAGGTCTGCTGAGGGATAACATAAGCATATAAAATTCTAAACACTAGACCAGGCCTCAGCAGGGTCAGATGCTACATACTAGGGAGCTGGGGGAAACTGAGGACCTAAAGAGAGCAGATGGTCCTCTCACCCTCCACCTAAAATAAGATCTATGAGAAAATTGTGGCGGAAATACCTGTTTCTTCTTCTTCTTCTTCTTCTTCTTCTTCTTCTTCTTCTTCTTCTTCTTCTTCTTCTTCTTCTTCTTCTTCTTCTTCTTCTCCTCCTCCTCCTCCTCCTCCTCCTCCTCCTCCTCCTCCTCCTCCTCCTCTCTCTCTCTCTCTCTCTCTCTCTCTCTCTCTCTCTCTCTCTCTCTCTCTCCTACATTGATCCTCTATCTACATTTTTGCTTCTTTCCATCAGTGGCTGAATTCCAGTTAATAAAATGCACTAAATGTATAAATGTATTTGTTGTTTTAACCTAATGTGTAAAGATTTAGATATGTGCATCCACATTGCATCCTAGGCTTTAGGGTCTGTGTATTTTTGTGGAGGGACTTCTGGTTAAACTTATCTCCTGACTATGTCCTCTCTGTTTCCTGCTGAGGCCTGTGACACATTTTCAGATTCGGATTTTATCTCTAAGCATTTAAAAATAATCTAGATTTTAAATTTTCAATTGCTGTCAAAACCTACTCCAGTATTAGCATTTTTAGAAAATAAACAGCCAATCAAAATAAATTATAAATAAGAAATGTGTTTCATTTCCTTCTTGGTAACTTCTAGTATTTCTGAGGCCTGCATAATCTTATCAGAGAGCACTGTGCAAATCCAACCTGGCTCTCTTTGGCATTTCTAAAGAAAGAGCACCACCGTGTGGATGTATATGCTCTGCCCAATTACATGAAGTAGAAATTGGAGAAATGCTGGTGGTATAAACGATTTATTTAGAATATTCCTAATGTACGCCATATTAAATTGCTGATAAGAAAAGATTTCATTCATTTTCCTAAAATTATGAAAATAATGTGAATCCACTCAAATTTTAATACTTTGTAGGTCAATAAAAATCATTTGCAAAATTATAATTGTAATAAAAATTAATGATTAGTTCTGTGTAAATATCTGTTACCTTCTATTTAATAGAACAAAATAATGAATAGAATTATAAGGAACTGTTATGTGACATAAACTCCAAAAACTTTGTATTAAAATAATCAAAAGTATCCAAAGATGAGTGGATGTGTTTAGTATGTTTACTGAGGTACACAATGAGGCATATTCACAATAACATCAATTCTTTGGTGTTGGCTGATTTTTGAACACTTATCAGATGTTAGAATATAGTTATATTTCATTGATAAATACTGAGGGATACAGCACACACAATAAGGATAAATGTGTTGCCCTAGCAAAATATGTATAACATATTGAGCTTTAATTCTTTCACTTTTCTTTGCTTATGCTTTAAGAAGGAAAACAACTCCCGCAACAAAGATTGGGAGAGATTTAAGATGGGGGCGTTGTGTTAGTCATAAGCCAAAAGCCATATGGGGTACATGTGGTGAATCCACAGGCTGTACACACAGAGGAGTTCAGGAGAGAAAGAAAGAGAGAGAGTGAGAGAGAGAGAGAGAGAGAGAGAGAGAGAGAGAGAGAGAGAGGAGAGAGAGGGACAGAGACAGACAGAGACTCTAAATTGAAGACGGTGTCTTTCTGGGGTATTATCCAGAATCTTCATTAGGAATTTTATTTTGTATCTGGTGCAAAGAAAGCAAGCAGGCACGTCACCCAGGAAGTCATGCTCTGACAGAAATATGGTTACTATAGCATATCTGCTCACTCTGTGTGGGGTCTAAGGGCTGGTGGGGCTTCCCAAGCAGACTGCGTGCAGCTGCTCAACAGTTAGGTGGCAATATGAGGCAGATATCCGAATCCATCATGTCCAGGGAGCAGGAGGATTTGCAGAAGTGGAAGCTATCAACCGTTTCTTGTGGACATCGTCCAACCACATTCAAACGGCTGCTGTGCAATGTGAAGCTATGAGTTCACCGGGGTTAGGATCTTTGTTAGTTTGAACTCTGTTCTTTAGTCCTTTCCTTCTCTAACTTTGAAAAAGTCTTGTCATTTCTAACTGTTCTTTTGTGTTTTCGTATGAAGTAACAAGAGTGAGCTCTCCAGTTACAATCTAATTCTTGTTTTGGGTCAACTAATTTCAGATAACTACAGATCAACTTAATGTAGTACGACATCACCTGATTGTCATAGTCTACATCCTGAATGGCCTCATGCATCCTATAAGAGCAGTAACAGGGGTAAATATTTTATTGCCAGGATTGTTAGATGGTATCTGTCTATTCTCATTTCTAAAGAAATTTCAAACAGGTTTTCTACTTCTATATGTTTTCCTTAACAATTTACTGCATCTAATAAAAATACCGCAATAGTGAAATACTAGAAATGGTGGATGATTGTATTGTACACTTTTTAGAAATACATATGCAGCACACTGTATTGAGGATTCAATGCTGTGAAAATACTTTTGTATGTAAGGAAACTTGGGTACTTGTTTTTAATGTTTATTGTTTATTGGAAATTTATTCTTCAGAAAGATGATATATAACCATGATTTATCTTGAATAAATTTCAAATCATCTCTTTAAGACAAAAGACTAAGTATTAGTTGGTAATGTATTATACATTAGAGTAGTAATTTCAATGCACTGTATTTGGAATGAGAATACTTTATTGCAATGGTGACAGCATGTGAGAGTAGCTGAATATGTTCAAGGATTTTATTAGCATAATCATTATGAGATCTCCAAATTAATATTATCAGATGTAGAAGGACAAAAGGAAAAGAAATATTTTACCTATGGAAACCCTGTGGCCTGAAGAGAAAGACACATGTATCCATGTTTAGAAATTGTTACTAGGATGATCTGCTCTTTCTCCTGATTCTTGTTGTGTTTTGTTAATTTCTTGTTATACAAGCTGATTGTGTGTGTGGGTGTGTGTGTGTGTATGTGTTGTGTGAATGTGTCTGTGCATGTATCAGAGTGTGTGTATATATGTGTGATTCTGTGTGTGTGTGTGTGTGTGTGTGTGTGTGTGTGTGAGAAAGTGTATGTTTTCTTGGTGTGTCAATATTGTCATAAATACATATGTATATATATTTAAGAACAAAAATCCACGGATTTAGGCTACAGTTCTATTCAATTAAAGTTTGCTAAGGGATCTGCAGAGTAGTTCCTCTCCGTGGATCCCGCTTAGTTGAGTTTAGCTGGGTTTTTTCATAAGAGCTCCATCAGCCATTGGGTCAAGGAAACTGGCTATTCTATGATGGCTCATGGGGATGACACATCCTGTGTGGGTTGTCATCCTTTAGCAGCTCAGGAAGATTTGTTTGGCAGGAAGCAGTGACAGATGGCTTGAGGACCTGAGTTCAGATTTCCAGCACCCACATGCAAAGTCAGGCTTGGTAGCTGATGCTTACAACTCTAGCTCTGTGGGAGGCATGGGGGTGGAGACAGAGACAGGAGGAGCGCTGGAGTTGGCTGTCCATCCACTGAGCAGAAACACAAAATCTGTGCGCTCTGGATTCAGTGAGAGCCCACTCTACAAAGAATAAAGCATTCTGTAATAAAAGAGACCATCCAATATCCTTTGTGTGCAAATGAATACAATATCGAGTACACATTCTCACACACCACCACCACCACCACCACCACCACCACCACCACCACCACCACCACCACCACACCAGTTTTGATTGAGTTGTGAATGGAATAGTGGCCGGGCCACTGGTAACTAGATTTTTAATGAAAATCAAAGCAATAACTCCCTTAGAGAGATGGCAAAGGAGAGGTGGCTGACACAAATTCAAGAATTTAGATTAATTTGGCGAGTTTGATCATATGTGTGGGATCATTGTACTCCCAGTCACCAGCACTAACTCTTACAATTGAATCCCTTAGCAAAGATCCGTCCACACATTCTCTGCTCTCACAGTCCTTCATATAGGTAAATAACAGTGCGGCAAATGCCACAATTGAATAAGATGTAACATTCATATCACAAATTAATCAAAAAATTTGGATAACCCATTGAAATATTACTTAATCGTGACATTAGGGTATTATTGTATACATGCATATTTATTATATAATATTAACATTGGGGCATCATCTAATATAGCAAAGCTTCTCTCTAACAAACATGAAAAAAATGTAAGTAGTACTACCAGAAAAAAATTGTAATATTTGTTGTAATTGATGTGTGCCACCATGGCATCATCTGAGTCCTCCAAGAGAAGACACATTCATATTATTAAGGCGCTGTGTCTTGCTTTTTAGAAGGGAAGACTTTCCCAAAGTATTCACCACAGAGTGGGGACAGTCCAGGTTTCCAACAGTGGTGTCCCAGTGTGTAGAACCTGTGATTATTATACCAAAGCCAACTACAGCAAATTAGTCTGCTCTTTTTCAGCCTTTCCCTGAGAGGTTTAGCATAAATTATATGAACTATGCTCTATGCTCTCATTTATCAGTTAGTACATTTCTAACTTTTTGGAAAACCCATAAAAAATATATATATATGTTCTTGATTTAAATCCAATACCAATTTCAGCCTTGGTAAAGCCTGTGGTGGCTGCATGGTGTTGTATTATATTTTTATTTATAACATTAAAGAAACTAAAATTATTCAGTGAGCAGATTTCTTTGTTAAGTGTGGATAAAGGGAATGTGTGTGCTTGAGTCATCCTGGAGGTTGGAAGGAATGTAGGTGGTTTATTTTATTTTTCTAGGCTGTGGGTGGTATTTTGATATGTTGGGGATATTTCCAGGTTTGGGAGTGAATGTTCTATTGTAGTTTCTATTTTCTAAGCTTAGAGATCTGTTATTCTGTTTTTCTTGCAAATGGTATTTGGAAATATGATCCAGAGGAACAGGTTTGAAGAGGGGGAAAAAATGTGGGGAAAATTGATACTAGTCACACATGCTCCCCCACTGCTCAGCTGGTAGCAGTTATTGTTTCTTGGTCTTGTTTTATTTCTCCAAAAGGAAAAGATATTGAGTGATAAAAAGCATTCCCAATTTTAATCTTGGATCCACTCCAGGGTTTTGACCCTTTCTATCCTTGGTAACAAGTCCTTCCTTCAAATGAAGAAGGAAACATGGAAAAAACACTAAAGAAAAATTCTAAGAAAGCAATTCCAAAATAAATTAGTGAAAGAGAGAAATTAAGGACAAGAACAGAAAAACACAACAGACGCTACTCTGTCCATTTTCCATAGTAATTATGATGCTCTAAGAAGTCCTTGCACAGAGAAGCTGGATTCATAACACAATTAGCATCCTGCCTACTTCTCACACTGGGGAAATATGTTAAGCAATTGTTTCTCCAGGACCAACCTTTATCTGTGTGTCTTCAAAGAGGACTTTTCAAACTTAAGTCTCCTGGTATAACTTTAGGAATAATATGTCACTATAAGTATTTATTTTCCTATAGATATTTGTGTTACTCATTATTTGTTTGTTTATTTTTGAGCTCTGGATCTACTTTATTTGGGTGTCATATCAGATTTCACACTACAAAATCCATGATTACTATCACCATTTTTATACGTTGTTTATCTAAGTAAATAGTATTCTGTAGTTCAAATATTCTGTATCAGTTTTGAACCATCCATTTATTTGAACTGTCCCTATTATCAGCTTGCATCAATTCAGTTTTGGAAATTCCTCTCAAATATAAACACCCTTTTGTTTTCAGTGCCACTGTGCTAGGTTCTATTACTGGTGTCTCTTAAGGGTACCTCTGCATCAGACTCTTCAGTAGAGTCCTTACAATGTCATACATCAGGTCAGTTCATAAACTCTGTATCAAGTGTCCTCTGACAGGCATATCTGCTTCCCGTGCAGCAGCAGTGCCATTTGAGAGAACATTCATTGGCAGTGTAGAAAACAGTCAAGGGGTTTGTATTCCTGAAGCTCAGATTTAGGGAGATGAAGCTCTGCCTGTGATAGCAATATCAAGACATGGCTGTGGATGGTGGCATAAAGGATGGTCTATTGCATGTGGACAAACCACACACCTGGAAAAGGATGATTGATGTTCACCAAGTTTCCTGCCTAGATTTTCAAGTCATAAAGAACAATAATCGGTGTTGAGGTTGAAATGCACAAGGCATTTAGGAGTTAAAAATGTAATATATAAAAAAAGAAGTGACTATGGAGAAAAGGTGCAGGGCAGGGGCCTTAGATGACAATGAGAAGAAAATTGCCGACTGAAAAAATACTATTGACATTGCAATGAAGCAGTTAACTGGGGATCTTTTTGCCCCACCCAGGTAGAAACCACTGGTGGCCGGGGAAAAAAACTCTTCAAAAGACAGACTGAAGGGACACAAACACCATAGGGTGTTTCCCTCTGGACTCCGGATTAGGCACAAACACCAATTTCCTACACAAAAGGATCCATTATTAACCAAGGCAAATAGACCAGGTGTCTAAATCTGAATCCAGCAGAAACAGTAGCAAGTAGCTTTGCAGGTGTAATTTTAAGAGGAAAGAAGGGAGGTCTGTGTTAGAATGAGCTAGGATGGTTTGGTAAGTTATGGTGATGTTAATTAGGGAAGCCAAATGGGGGCTTTTGATTGCTGGACCTTGAGGTTTTAATAATTGGACTTTGGGTAATCAGTCTCAGGAATGAGCTGCCAAATATGGGAATCGACTTTGGTGGTTAGCTTTAGGAATGTAATCTAATGGTTTATTTAACAAAGGAGAAGGGAAATGGAGGACAGAACTGGCCAGTGCCATGCTTGCCATGCTCGGGACTGTTAGATCCCTTCACAGACTCCGCTGTTTCCATTTCCCTTGCAGCTTGACAACAGTGAGAAGCAGTACAATGTACTTGAGAGTGAGAGCAGGTGGTGCCATCCATTGCTGCAGGCCTGAGGTACCGAGACCTTACCGTACAGGAGTGTGTGGTCCTAGGAAGTCAGGATTCTTGGATTCGGGGTATAGCTCCCAGGCTTGGGATGGCTTAGCCCTTGGCAGCAGCTGATGTCATCCCCCTTGTGTGAGCTCAGGAGGTTGTGATGCCTTGGATCTTAACATCAGCCAGGGTTACAGCTCTCAGGCGAGATTTTAAGGCCACGGGCCTTAGGGACCTGACAGTTTTATAGGATTCATCCAGTGACCAGATGTTGTTTGAATCTTAGATGGTCTTTTCATAAAAAAAAAAAAAACCAGAGCCAGATATCAGGGTGAAAGCTGAATGATCAGAGAAGCAGAACAGCCAGTCACTAGTCCTTAACCTCTATGAAATCTTCAGTCTAAAGACAGTGAGTTTCTGTTTCCTCACACCTTATATACCTTTCTCTGCCCTGCTATCACTTCCTGGGATTAAAGGTGCATGTGCTTCCCAGTACTGGGATTAAAGATGTGTGTGCTTCCCAGTACTAGGATTAAAGATGTGTGCCACCACTGCCTGGCTCTGTTCCAGTGTGGCCTTGAACTCACAGAGATCCAGACAGATCTCTGCCTCCCCGGGATAAAGGGTGTGTGCCACCGCTGCCTGACCTCTATGTCTAATCTAGTGGCTGGCTCTGTCCTCTGATCCTTAGGCAAGTTTATTAGGGTACACACTACATCACCACAACCAGGTCTACAGCTTTTCGTCTGTTAATTGTAGTCTCATAGCTTTGGTCAGCGTCTCTCTGCCTCCTTCCTGCCACCTTTCTGCTTCTGCTACTCTTCTACCACCCACAGCTGTCCTTCTCCCTGCCCCGGACACTTTCAGATTATTCAGCTGCTGCTTCTTCAGCTGTCAGAGTGCTGGTCGCCTTGCTTCGTTCTGCAATTCAGCCGGTCAGCGCCACCGATGCCACTCTATCGTTGTTCTGTTGTTTCCTTTGTCTCTGTTCCCCCCTCAGCCCACACTACTGAGCACAGGCTGGAAAAGAACACTTGAGCAGAAAGAAGGCATGCTTCGGCACCAGGGGAAGTAGCACAAAGTGTGCCCCCCGTGAACTCCGTGAGCAAGCAGGGGTGTTTGGAGGCATTTGGAACAATCACATCTTTGCCTTTCAGCGGTATTCACAGTCACTGAAGCTGCATTTAGAACTTATCACAAACTGGCCTCTTATCAGCAATCATACAGTCCTTTTGCTAGTCTACCAGGTCTAGTGGAAGTGGCTATAATGTTGCATAGGGTTCTTCAAGGCTTGTGGCAGCTGAAAGTCTGGTACAGATTGTTTCAGATCGCCCTCACTGAGGCTCTAATTATCTGAAGGAAATCAGTAGTGATTGCTACGTTGTTTCCACAAGATGTCTGTGGAGTTAAAGATGACTAGGAATGGTCTAAGAGGAGTTTGGCTGGTTGCTTTCTGTCAATTACAGTCCCTTTGCTCAGAGATGCAAGGAAGCAAGAAAAAAAAACATTTACTAATTAGAGATTCAAGTTTTATCATCCATGTGGCTGTTTCTTTACAGAAAAATTTAACGTGAGTGCTTCAAAAATACATTTTTAATTTTTTTAATATATTACATTTTACACGATCTATTTTTATAATATTTTTTTTCTCATCCCAGATACTCCCTGCTCCCTACCCGTCAAATTTCATATTCTTTCTCTCTCTTTCAAAACACAAACATGCAAAACCATCAAGAATGCCAAACAAAACCAAAACAAACAACAACACAGAAACCATGGAGTCTGTTTTGTGTTGGTCAGCCACTCCTGAGCTTGAGTCTTGCCTTGAAATGCAGTTGATACACTCAGTCTTTCAGAAAAAGCAAGCTTCTAGTGGATTTGATGTTTTTAAATGCCAATAAAATCAAAAGTGAACAACAGTAACACAAAAGCGTCATTAACACACAGAGTAATTTTTAATACTTCTCAACTTTAATACTGCTTAATGTCTTCCCAGAGTGGCAGGGAACATAGATGTCCCTTTTCTGTCTCCGTCTGAACTGCAGATATTGCCAAACTGTACTTTCATTCAGGTTTTATTTGTATCATTTAATAATATGCATGTCCTTTGGAACTATTGGTGCCTCTTCATGGAAGAGAAAGTCATGGCCCAGGACATTCAGGATGAAAAGAAAGATGTCTACTATTGTCTCTTCTCACTATTAGATTTTAAGTTCGCAGGGAACTGAAAGCAAGTTGGCTGTTATTGTTCTAAAATCTTGATTTGCACATCATAAGTTCTCACTGTCACTCTTAATTGATGAATGGATGCTGTCATTTAATATTTGCTTCCTAGGCTAAGGTTAGAAGTCTAACAGAAGAAATAAGTTTTACAAATGAACAGTCACAATGTGATAACTATTAAAAGGCACAGTTGTATAAAGTGATTCCACACCATGGGTACAGGAACTAGAGATGGTCATACCTTGAGCTAGATCAAGAGGATGGCGAAGGTTTCTCATATATTTAAAGGGAAGGAAAGTTTGGGAAAGGAAATGGCACAAATAAAGGTACATGGGACTTACATTAATGGGTGTGTTTTACACAGCTAGTCATTTGAGTGTAAAGGTCTAGAAGGAGATAATACATGAGAACCAAAGGTGGAGGGCAAGTCTGAACACCTCATCAAATATCACTCTAAGGATTTCGAACATGATCATGAAAGTTATGTCTTTACTGACACTGCTTGAATTCACACTGACAGCTAGTACAGTCAAGTTGGTGTTGAAAGTAATTCACTGATAGGGACATGGAGATTAATTTCTAGAAGAGCAAAGAGTCTGACACCTTGAAAGCAGACCAGATAAGCATTATCCTATTCATGTGCGGATGTTGCTCACATTTGACAGGAGCCATCATGTTTGGCAGAAACCAGAATGAAGAGTAAAGGAATAGAGATTTGAGTAACTGTGAGAAGTGGACTATAAGATGAGCTATTAATTCAAGATGTCTTTATTCTACACTCCCAACATAGGAAATGTGTGTTGTATAGTGGGATAGTGCTTGATAAAAATAGCCACAGTGATTTCTCCTATTTCACATGTTCTTAAAGTGAGACTTTCATATACTCCCAAGAGAAATCTATTTTTCCTGTCCTTGTGTCTGAGAGTGATTGTGATCAGAAATCATGCCACGTGGCTTCTATTCCTAGACCACAGAAAGCAATACAGCTTCAATTTGGCTCTTTTCAGAGAGGAAACTCGAAGTGGTGCATTTAAAGAGGCCTTAGGAACAAGCCAACCGCGGTAGGTTTTCCGGCTAACAGCACAGCTGGAGGCGCAGCTGACAGCCAGCACAGCCAGCGAGCATGAATAAAACACTTCCAGACGACTTCACCCCTCAGCTGGAGGTCATTTCATCTATTCCTGGTGGAGGCATCAGACACCGCCAACAAAGCCACGAAAGCCTCATTGTAATCATTCAAAATCCCCAACCCAAAGAATCCACACAAAAGTAAAAACCATCCATTCCCTAGGAGAATTTGTCATACAATATCCACTGGAAAAATGACTGTGTGTTCTCCTCTTTGTAGAATAAGTTCAGTGTTAGTGAGTGACCATCCTTCTTACTTTATAAATCAACTTAATTATTCTGTTGTCTACAATTTTAAAGTCAGGGACATCCCAGAGATTTTCAACATAAGGTATCCCCATCGTGGCTCATTATTGAGAAGATGAATGACAGTAATGTTGCTAGAATATAGGGGGTGATTTAATTTTTTTTTCTGTTTAAAATTTTCATAGTTGCTCCATTTATGGGATCAGATAGTCTCACTTAACTATGTAACAATAAAAATAAAAATGTCTGAGAAGGAAGGGAATGTGCCTTATACTAATGTCTTTATGGTACCTGATAAAGACTATGAGGATGTAGTGAAGATCAAAGATTTCATATGCTGTTATGTGGTAAAAACAGCGCATATAACAAGTTTTCAAGGACACATTACCCTGGGAATACCATTGGAAATGATAATGGGAATTGAAACATCAGAAAAGAGAAATAAACAAAGAAGACTTAAACATATGGATGATATCAGAGATTTTCCTTTGGTGTTTTCCAAATTGCTTAATGTTTGAAACCTTTGTCATTGTGAAAAATACCTGACATCCTAGACTTAAGTGAAGAAAGATTTGTGGTGTCTTACAGTTTCATTTTTTTTTTAATTTTTAAGTTTTTATTTCCTCCCTCCCTCCCTCCCTCCCTCCCTCCCTCCCCCCCCCCCTCCCTCCCTCCCTCCCTCCCCCCCCCCCCCCCCCCCCCCCCCCCCCTCTGTTTTGCAAGACTGGGTTCACTCAACAGTCCTGGCAGTCCTGGAACTTGGTTTGTAGACCAGAATGGCCTTAAACTCACAGAGATCCCTCTGCCTCTGCCTCCCAAGTGCTGGGATTAAAGGCATGCATGCGCTACCACCACCAGAGACACTTTCTTTTTTTTTTTTTTTTTGGTTTTTTGAGACAGGGTTTCTCTGTGTAGCTTTGTGCCTTTCCTGGAACTCACTCTGTAGACCAGGATGTCCTCTAACTCACAGATAGATATCCGCCTGCCACTGCCTCCCGAGTGCTGGGATTAAAGGCATGCGCCACCAATGTCCACCAATTTTTAAGACTATTATCTTTTGGATTCCTTGGTTCTGGGCCAGTGGTAAGGTACAATGTCATAATAGTGGGAGCAGGTGACAGAGGCACTCATCCAAGAGTGGAGTGGAAGAATAAAAGAAAAGGAGTAAACACCAGGTGTAACATCTGAAGCCATGCCGAAGGTGGTCTACTTCCTGCAGCTAGGCCCCTCCTCCTCCTCAAGTGTCTATCACCTCCCCTAATAGCACCATCAGCTGAAGGCCAAGTGTTCAATGCGGAAGCCAGCATGTGGCAGCTCCTATTCAAATCACAGGACCTAAGGGTTGCCCAATTAATTGTGATAATTTAAGCAATGCCTCTGAAAACATTTTTAATAATGATTATAGTTCTTTCAAGGCAATGCTATTGCATTTTCATCTCAAGAGGTCAATGCAAAAGCCTTTGGGAAAGAAACTGATTTTGACCACCAAGAATTATCAGGTAAAATATAAATCATCAGAACTGCAGAACGTTGCTGATGGATATTCCATCTCTGTAGATCAGCAAAGCTAAGACGGGGTGAAGCCGCTTGCTTTGAAGAAGACAGAATGGAAATCTTCAATGTGCTTGTATTTCGTTCAGTACGCTTATAGAAATCGTAGCTCAGTGGTAGAGCGCTGGCCTAGCAAGCACAAGGCCCTGGGTTCGGTCCTCAGCTCTTAAAAAAAAAGAAAAAAGAAATCATTTGGTTCCATGAAAAATAGAATTCGTCATGTGAACCAGGAACATTCAAAGGCAGAATGGAAATTTATTGACTCAAGTTGTACCCTCAGGACGGAATTTGTTATAAACACGATGCCACTGTTAAACAGCTCCTGGGTGCCAACACCTGTAAGAACCGCACCTGCTGCTGTGAAAGTTAAAGACGATTCTGAAGTGAATCATATTTGATGCGGGAAAAACTATCGGGGGAAAAAAAAAAGTGTCCTTTTTGCTTCTGTTCTAAATTATTATGTGATCTCCAATCACCAGGTTAACACAGGAAGTTTTAATAAGTAGATTTTTCTCTCTAAATATTGTCAAATGCCAAAGCTTCTCTTAGAGTTTGTATGTGTACATGATGCGTGTGTACTTGTGTGTGCTCTTGTGTGTAAGTGTGCAAGAGCACATGTGTGTACATGCCTGTGGAGGACAGAGGATGAGTTAAGCTGTCAATCTCAATCCGTCTCTGCCGTATTTTTAGCTCAGTCTTGCACAGAACTTGAAGCTCTGAGGTTTTCATAGACTGTGTGGACAGCTGTCTCTGCCTCTTCTTAGGGTGCTGGCGATCCAAACTCAGGCCATCATTTATATGCTACAAGCCATTTGCCCACTGAGCTACGAAGAATATTCCATTCTTTCATTTCAAAAATGTATTTCTCTCATCTCCTAATAAAATATAAAAGTCCTATATATTAATCAACATCCCAAAAGTTATTCCCCCAAAACACATACACAAAAATTACTTTAAACATCATCTTGATGAGCTGT